>NC_089817.1:14354277-14654277 GCF_029633855.1 Hoplias malabaricus
TGTATACCTGACTATGAAGCGTAAGTGTCTGTAGGCCATGGCAGTATGTGCATGGAGGATGGCAGTGTGTATGTTTGTATGTTGAGAAACACAGAGAGAGAGAGAGAAAGAGAGACGGAGGATGTTCTATTTCCATGTCACTAAAATACACACACAAGCAGATGTCATGCATTGAATTAATGTAATGTCCCCACAATGCATTGAATTACATTCACTTAAAGATAAATACTTCTGGCTTTATACTGTGACTCTAATAGCTGTGTAGTAACACAATAGCAAAGCCTGTAACAACTGTGTAACTATTGTTATGTTCATTGAAACTGAAGAATTACAGCAGTGCAGCTTCAGTAAATGCGCATATGTACAATCTTCAGTGTACTCTTGTAATCACATGAATGCAACCTAATATAAGTTACACTGTAATTACATATAATAACAAACAAGTCCAAACAGAAGATTGTACATGATGTATTTACAGAACTTTTGTGACTATAATTAATTTGTAATAAGGAATATATTACCAGCTGTTACACAGGTATTACATGTGTTGTTAATGTGTAAATACACAGTTATCAGGGACATTGAATATACATTGGGGCCAATTAATTTATGTTGGGTGTAAAAGCTTGTACCCTCTTTTTCTTGTGCCCCATCTACCCTCCTCTGCTCTGGAACTAAATGAGTGATGGAGGAACATCCTCATCATTATTCCCCATCAGAACTCTCCAAATGTCAAACTGGAGCTGGTAGTGTGTGGACTGTGCTTGGCATTCGAATGTGTTTACAGTAAGGGGCTAGCCCCTCTGCTAATGAGTCTGCTAGTGCACGCCCACATGCACACACACACATACACACACACACACACACACACACATTATGGCTATGCTAATTAGCAAAGGAAAGAATACAAACACTGAATGCTGCTGTATGAAGTGTTGACACTAGCTGCTCCAGAAGGAAAACATTATTTCAAGACTGTAATCAATTTAGGGCTCATAGAATGATTAAATTATGCTCAGTTACATAATGTGCTGCCCATTAAAAGTAACATTTGTCAGAAATGCGCTATGCTACTTCACGGAAGCACTCTCAAGTAAAGAAGTTCTCATTTTCACTTCTTTCTGCAAATACATTCCTGACAATAATCATTACTCTGAAAATAGACAAGAAAGTAGATAGTTTACAGTATCCAAAAGAATATAAACCAAACATCAAACAGCATGCACCACCCAAAGAGAAGAGGGCTAGCTATAACTTTGAACAGTTCACATTCAACATTTGCAATTTATATTTTCTTTATAATATATTACTTGTTGGCTATCTTTTTCTGATTCGCTGTCCTGTGGCTGTTCATGTTGAAATACTCCTTATAACTTCAGTCGGAATGGATCTGATGCTAATGAAATACTTCTTATAACCTCAGTCTAAACTGATGCTAATGAAATACATATACATATGTGTGTGTGTGTGTGTGTGTGTGTGTGTGTTTGTGTTTTATGAGAGTGAATTCAAAATGGCTATTTCCAGCTTGGTTTCCAAGTAATGACTGAAAACTGAATGAAATAAAAAAACGACTCATTTTACATGCTCAATTATTCATCAGAACTAGGCTAGGAAAACAACATATGCTGTGTTTTGGATGCTGGTCAATAGCAAGGGAAGCTGTTATGCTGATTGCCACCAAAACCAGCACATCACATCTGTCTGAAGTAACTTTACAGGAGAAGCATAAAACCCCCTTTTTGGAAGAACTAGTACGTTCTGCTTATTTTTTGGTATCCTTATAAGTTTCTGTATACACAAAGTAATGGAACAGCCTGGATATTCATATCATTTGTAAGTTATTATTCTTTATGATACACAGTTATTTTACAGTCAATAAATGAACTTCCATCCATCGGGGGTGCTGTCTTGTATGTGCCCAAGGAATGACAGAAACAGAACTGTCAGTTTTTGCTAGGTGATTAAATAAACCAACACTTGTCTTAGACCTCTTTAACGAGCATAAATCTTGGTATGTGATTTTAGCAGGGAACAAAATAATTTATGTATCATAATTACTATAATAATTCAGTTCCTTTTTTTTTAAATAACTAATAACTCATACAAAGAGAAATAGCCAGATATTCCACTCAAGCAACATATCTTCAAGGTTATCTCTATTTTCACTTTCAAATGCTGGACTTGTGTGCCTTCTCCAGCTCTGAGGATTCTGGCCTGAGGGTGCTGGTTTGAATCTCCTCCATGCCCACTGTCCATGGCTCTTCAAGGACACAGTTTTCTCTCTCTACCTTGTCACTAAGTGTTGGGCATCTACGCGGATCTGTGGCAGATTCAAACCATTAAGATTCTCGCCTGAGCTTAACTGAAGGTCTGACAAAGCTGCGGAGTGATGGTTTGGGGAGAAGCGCTGGCAGCTTTTCTTGGCAGCACATGGAGTGTGAAGCGTTCATTTCCCACACTGGCGATGCTGTCAAGCGACTCACTCCAATGGACAAAAGAAGAGTAAATCAAAAATGGTTTAGCAGCCAAAACAATGCTTAAACATCTCCAAAGGTTGACCTGACACCTCCATGCATCACAAAAAACGTTCTTCTGGATAAAAAAAAAAATGAAGAAGGAAAAAAAGAGATGACAGCAGACATGACAGGAGCAGGGAAAAAATCAAGTGGCAACAAGCAAGTAACAGAGTGATCAATGAGGGCAGCATTTAAGTCAGACAGATGAGGTGAATAATTGTCATCAGACACCACAGGAGTCTGACACAGATGGAGAAGGAGGGAGGTGGCAGGGAGGCCTTTAGACAGGCTAATGGATAAAAAAAATAAAAGATGGAAAAATAGGCTTTAAATGTCAGTCATTCATTGCTATATGTGCACTTTAAATTGTAGGATGACAAGAAAGACCATCAGCAATAGCGCAAACACCATCATGAACTCATACAGCTGCAAAACATAGTTTTTGCATTGAGCATAATAAGCCTTCTAATATGCGGCTCTGCTTTTTGCCCTAAAGGGGGTTGGCAAATCGTTTGCAAATATCAAATCAATGTCAATGATTGCATGCCTTGTCGTATTAGCAGAATAAACCCTAAACAGCTTTCTCACTGGCATATCAAACATTGAACCAAAAAGAAGTACACAAAAGTCACAACCCAAAGAAGTTACAGCTGACAATTAGAATTTTTATTCACCCCCAGTTTTAGCCCATTTATTTTCCCCAATTATAATTTGTTGCCACCCTTTTAAATAAGTCTCCTGACCACAAAGTGCCACCAGCTTTAAAAGGGTGCCAAACATTACCATGGCTGAGCATTCCACCCGGGTTTCTACATCATCATAACCTAAGGAGCCAGTGCCGTCAACTTATGGGGTGGAGCTCCAAACTCCTATTCAGACATCCGCATGTACAGAATGAATGTGAATATATAGAATCAGCACTAAGCCTCTTTTCATGCATTAGAGGATTTTTTAATTATTATTTGAAATAAGCTATTTATTAATAGTTATTAATTATGCTGTTAATACTTTAATATTCATTACTAAGCAGTTACACTTTTGCCATACACACTTGTTTGCCAAATAATGAACCCACATCCGTCTACACTGTTAAACCTCAGATCATGCTGAATACTGACCTTACTTTGCCATCTCCATCAGTCGACATTAGCCCTGTCAGCTTTGTCACATATTTGTTAATAAGTTTAACCATTTAATAAATTACCCACCAACAGAGTATCTTTTTATACATCAATGATAATGTGGTGTATCTTAACATTTTCAGGTCTGAGCTTATTCTTTCTTTTGACATTTTCAGCTATTCTCTGTCAGTATTAGACAAAAAGTGCTACTATATCTTCCTATATCTGTGTTACAAATGATTATCACTGAATAATTTTACATCGTAATTAATAACCATGTAATAAAGAGCTTTTTAAACCTTGTATAAACCTTTATAATTGCAGGCGTATTTTAAAGTGGTATCAAAATAACATAAATATAGCATTTTGATGAACAAAATTGAATTTTTATAGAAACATTAAATTAAATATCAGAGGAGAATTTTTAGTTCCAGATCTGTCAGTTCAGCTGTAGAAGAACACTAGCCTCAAGAGCATGTGCATGACCATGTATTCCCACCACATGTGCTTTGAGAACACATGTCTTAAGGGGATAATTGCTTTTAAAAATGTCTAAAAATCTGAAATATTAATATGCCACACAGTTATAATGAATTATATAACATAGAACATTCCTTTAGTTGTGTTTAAAAACCAAAACTGCTGGTTCAGAGCTCAGGAAGCATGTGTGAAACCAATCAGGGAACTTTTCCATGAACCCAAGAAAGTCAGCAGAAACACATTGTATTTGGTCAAGTATGTGTTCACACTTCAAACAAACTGTTTTTTCTGATTTTATTCTGAATATGCCATAGGATTGCTTTCCAAAGAGGTCTTGCTCTGCTAATTTGGTGGACAGCAGGGTTGACCTATCAGCATGTTCTAATGAAGAAATCACACTTTTTTTTTTATCAAATCAAATCTGCCAAGTGTGGACACACTAGGAGGCAATATCAATAATTTCTAATGCATTTAAATGATTTATTTCCTCTGTAGGTTGTTTTTGAGTGTCCTTGCTTGTAACTGGTAGATGTGTATGCCTCATATGACAGCTAAGTGAGTCACTGCGTGAATACAAACTGTGCAGCGTGAGTAGAGAAAACCCCTGTTAACTTGACAAGTGGTTTGTCCACTCATCTAATCATGCTAATGTGAAGCTTATGCCTGACACTCCCTGTGCTGAAGAAAATAGGCCCCAGGCAATTTCCATACAGCAACAGCTTTATACGCTTTACATTTTATTCATAACGAGTCGTTTCTACTGACCAGTTTTCTTGCGGCAATGGTCTTTTATAATTTTATTCAAGCATAACTGTCTGTGGTTTGTTCAGGGTGAAGGGTGGGGTGGGGGGATAGTGACTGGGTTGACAAATGTTGTTTACTGAAATGGGTTGTTTCCTTTTATAATAAAAAACCAAGGGTAGCTGTGAAAGTGTTATCAGAAGTGGCTGAAAGGTCTAGTCAGTGGTTGTGGATAAAGAGACCACAGATTAGTTGGGGAAGTGCGCTATAAATGTGAAATGGCTGCGCATGAATGGATTGGAAGTGTGTGGTGTTTTAGGCACATGGAGGACAGGGCAGGTGAGTGAGGTGCTGGGTCATATTATTGTGCTTTATGATGTATACACATAAAGCTCACATGGAACTAGTGGTCCATATTGACATTGCATTAACGGTGCCAGTAGGGTTTAGTATGGCCTTTGTCACCAGGTAGACCAGTGCAGATCTACATATAAAAGTATGATAGGGCTGTAAATCAGGCTCAAATAGTTGGGAGCTGGGTTGCCGGACCTCACTGCAAGGACCTGTAAAGAGCTAACAATGTAGTGGGTATTTTGAGTTCGGATGAAACATGTGTCACTGTGTGGATCATAAGCGACCACAGCAACCTTAATTGTTAAGTGTTAGATAGGTGAAATTAGACATGTCGCTGGTAGGAGGACACTGGGATAGGCATGTGAAGCCCAAAGGACTAGCATAGGACATTTTACATTTTATTCTGTGTAAAATTACTATTACTAAAGTAACAGCTGGGATTTTATCTGTATTTTCGAGTTAGTACAGATTTGTATTGTTTTTACAAAAAAGATATTAAAGTAATATAATGACAAATAGGATTAATTGTATTACAAAATAATGTGCACATATTGGCAGTTATAAGTAATTAGGAAATTGAAATAATGTCCCTTTTTGAGTAACTACACTAACACTGATTAAAGGAACATTTTTTTGCCTCCAGCAATGAACTGAAATCAATGAGGAGGGGGACCTAGTGCAGTTTCTGCAGTTCTGAGTCCAGAGTAACAACAACAGATGATCTATTATCCCTACTCCAGGTCAGTGAAGCACACAATGATTTGGAATCTGTAATTTTAAAGCAAAGATTTACTTAGTGTTCTTTTAAGGTGGATTTATAAAATGTTAACTAGCTAGCATGCTAATGTTGTATTCAAATCCTCCTTTTAAGTTCCTAATTATGAATTCACACATCTCAAACTAAATTATGACATGATATACCGTATCATATTCATCCAAATAGCTTTTGGTCCGGAAACAATAGATGCCATTGAAAAATGTGGGACAATTGAAAGCTGTTACACGATTCGCTGGATTTGAAAACGACTGAGAGATGTCCTGCCCTTTAACCCACACCCACTGAAACTCACCCTTTTCTATGTCTTTGCGCCTTGACATTGACATGCCCCCAACTTGCAAAGTCAGGATTCATTGAACATTCCCACTTGTTTGTCACTGGTAAATAAGACATTGTGGGGGCTTACACATCCTCATTTCCTAATTGTGACTTTTTTGGACTCAGAAACAACATTAGTGACAGCGCGTCATGACTAACTAGCTGTGGGAAGAAGTTACTCGACTAAGACACTGGCCTAATTCTAATTGTTCCAAGAAAGATATGGGACATTTACATCTACCGTTACTCTGGCCCTGCTCAAATACACCTGAGATAATACAAAGTGGTAGACAATCTCTCAAGTTGCAAATAAGCAGTACTGCTCTTTACTTGGCAGTCAATAGTACATTCATGCTGATGAAGTCAAAAGCAGAGTAGAAGAAGCAGCAGTGTAAAAATAAATTGAATAAAACCCCTCATATTTGATCAGTAGGCCTCAGCGGTGCAGAGAATAGCACATGTTTGATGCTAACTATGCTCAGATATGCTATCTGACAGACTTGACTTGGGTTTTAACCCATAAAAAGCTGCTCAGTTTGGTCATCAAAGCTAGGCGTTCCTCATTAGCATTCGGAGCAGATGGGCTAAAATGCAGGACACAGCTTAAGCTCAAGCTTTGACCCAAAGAACATGTTTAATGTGGATTGATTTTAAGCCCAATAGACCCAACCAAGGAAGAATCCACTTGGTGAAAACACAGTTTTCATGAATAATTGTAAGATTCTCGGCTATATCTGGTAAGGGTGATAAGAAGAGGAGTCAGGTAGTCCAGTGGATGCTTAGGGGAGAAAAGAATTGATTTTTGTGACTGTACACAAGGGTGAGGTCAGAAGATGAGGGAAAAAAAACGGACTGATCTATAGAGACAGCAATTGAAAGTTTGGCTATATCAGAGAATTCTATGGACATAGCTGTTCTTAATGACCCCAGACTCCAACTTTGTACAGTTTTAACAGTTTTTTTTAAACCCTATAAAGAGTGTTTGACTCTCTGAAAGGTCTTAGTCAGAGGTTTTAGTTAATGACTGAGTCTGGGGGGAGCTTCTCTGCTGGCGGTATTTTGTTATTCTCTTGGCTTTTGAATGGCCATTATCTGCGCACCAGGTGGAGCCTTGTAGCTGATGAGCGTGAAGGGACCCAGCACTCCAAGACATAATCAGCATCGCCATCAGCGTCACAATCCCACTGAAACACTTACACTTACACACACACACACACCTCTGGCAGTCACACCGGGGACAAAGTTGCTCACAGTTACATGTATGAAGATTAAATTAGAGGAGAGGGCTTATGTGATTAACCTTCACATCTAACTGTAACAAATGTGAGCAGCTTCATTAAATAGGATGCAATGGATGGATGTGTTTGTCCCTTTTCTACAGAATTCTACAAATTACTCCCCATATCCACAGCTTATAAACTGTCAAATCACATACTTTGCCTCATCTGCTTGTGTGTGTATTTTAGTGACATGGAAATAGAACATCCTCCGTCTCTCTCTCCTCTCTCTCTTCTCTCTCTCTCTCTCTCTCTCTATGTGGATGACACTGTTTCTTTTTTGCTCTCTCTTTTGCTCTCCTTTCATTTCTATCTCTCTCTCTTTCTATCTCTCTCCCTGACTCCTAAAACTTTGTGTGAATATCTCTTTATCTCTCTCTCCTCTCTCTCTCTCTCTCTCTCCTCTCTCTCTCTCTCTCTCTCTCACCAAACTGTAGAAAGATGAGCTTTTCCTCTTTTCGCTGTCCTTTTTTTCCTGCCTTCTCCTCATCACGCAGGACACTGCTAGAAGGAGCCTGAAGGCTTTTGACTGAGGATGAGCGAGTGAGAGGGAGAGAGGGGAGAGAGAAGGGATAGTGGAGAGAAATTGAGAGAGAAAGCAGGAAAGGTAATGGGGGAGAGGAGAGCACATGAGGGAGGAGAGAAATGGGAAATGAACAGTGAGAAATAGGAAAGGAGAGAGAGAGAGGGAGAGAGAGAGAGAGAGAGAGAGGAGAGAGAGAGAGAGAGAGGGGAATATACAGTAAAAATGGTGAATTCGACACTGGGACAGGATAGAAAGAGATGAGAAGAGAGGAAAATAACCAGAGAATGTCAGAGAAATATATGATTGATAAATATATAAGTGAGAGAGATACAGAGATATAGATGTGTGTAGAGAGAGAGAGAGAGAGAGAGAGAGAGAGAGAGTGTGTGTGTGTGTGTGTGTGTGTAATGAGGCGAGGTTTGGTTAATTAAGGACGATGCATGACAGGCCTGGCACAGTCTGCTGAAAATGTGTCTCCAATTACACCAGCTGACCCACCAG
Source organism: Hoplias malabaricus (assembly GCF_029633855.1). Lineage (NCBI taxonomy): Eukaryota > Metazoa > Chordata > Actinopteri > Characiformes > Erythrinidae > Hoplias > Hoplias malabaricus. The sequence continues at coordinate 14,362,893 of NC_089817.1, forward strand.
CTGCAGAGAGCCTTCAGCTAATGGAGCCAACACACACACACACACACACACACACTCTCTTGCTTGAGTACATGTCCCAAAATTGGTCATTCATGAAGATATGAGACAGCATATCCGCTCACTGGAAAGTTTGATGCATCCCACTGGGTCTCTCTCCTTCTCCTTTCCCCCTCTCTCTCTCTCTCTGTCTCTCTCTCTCTCTCTCTCTCTCTCGCACACACACACACACACACACACAGACACACACCCACACACTAACACATTTGTTTCATTCATTCATTCCTTGTTTTCACTATTATCCACAGATGCTCCTCCCAATACTTGTGCCGCAACTGTTGCTAAGTGAGTCGAGCAACATAATGCATGCAAAATCACACTGAACACAATGAGACACCCACTGCAATCATCTTGATTGATATCTTGATCTGCTCCACAGCTCCATCTGTATAGAATCAGTACCAGTAATACAAACCCGGGCATTGGCTCGTCCCTGGCTTTAAGAGCACAGGGACACTAAAAGACTCAATTATCTGTGACACACAACAGGATTTTGTCAGGATCACACACAAGACAGGGTCCCCCAGTCCATCGCAAGATATCACACATTCATCCAGCCACTCACACACTCTCAGCTGGCAGCGATTTCTCAGCCAACCACCCTATACCAACACCAAACTGGGGCACCCAGAGAGGACATGGAGAGAACACACCAAACTCCTCCGAGTCAGTGACCCGAGGTGCGGGTCGAACCCAGAACCCTGACACTGGAGCTCTGCGGCAGCAAACACTGGAGCACCACTCTGCTGCCCATGTCTGTGAACTGAGCCATAAAAAAACGTATTTCAGCCATTTCCTTTTTTTAGTAGCACTGCTCTCTTGTCCAGTTTTTACAAAGGAAGTTCAATTCTCAGCACAAACTTATGGTTAATGAAACACTGTATAATAATTTTTTTATCTTAAATTACAGCTTCAAAATCACCATGATCCTCCACTGACCTGCAATAGGGAGAACAGAGCTCTGCCATTGCTACGCTGAACTCAACACTGCAGAAACTGTACTGTGTAACTTTTGGAGGAGGGTAGGAATTAATTGTTTGCATTTAAATGGGTGAAGATCCTAAGATCAGGTGATGGATTGTCCACATGGACTGGGTTCTGTGAAAGCAAATTGGTCATTCTATGTAGCACTTTTATTTTTAAGAGTGTGGGATCAATAAAGTGATCTATACATCACTATCAAACAGTGACATTTTGGCTTAAGGTGTTTACCAAAAATAAATAAATATATATATAAATAATCATATATGCTTCTTTGAGGCAAGGCCTTAATTAAAAAAAAATAATAATTAATAAATAATAATGACAATTATTGACAAAGTTGATGCAGTGTGTAGTATGTCACTTAAAATAAAACAAAACACCTTGTAGTGGTCTACAGTTTCTAAAAGAGTCCCTGTGCTGGATCAGCATCTGATGAAAAATGTATGTCTTTTAAATTTCAGTCTGAAACTCACAGACCTTGAAGGCAATGTAAAATTTTTATTATGAAGAATTGGATTTGTGTTGTGTGGATGCATGGATTAGCATGCTGACCAACCAGAGCAATGTTGTCATGGTAAATCTGGTAACTCTGTACTATTTTGGTAGGCAAAAATCAAGTACACTCCAAAAAGTCTTTCTGGTGGCCTTTAGCCAGTACTTAAATATATGCACTGCTTTAAGGTAAAAGTGTAATTAAATAATTTTGGTAGAGATTTTATAATCATTTGGTGTTTTTTGAGTTTTGGTTATATAAATAATATAAGTGTTGTTTCAACACAATTTCCTGACTAACCCAACTCAGTATATTCCATTAAATCCTAAAAAGCAAAAATCATTTTCTGGCAAATCATTGTATTGGACAACGTCTTTTCTCATTCAATTTTTTAATCTGATAGAGTGTGTGGACATTGGGATTAGGGTGTTTAGGTTTGCCTGTTTTTCTGTTGTGTTGATGGTCTGTGTTTGGTGGATATAGGCAGAATTAGCCAGCTAGCTCTCCTTAACTCTTTAAGAGACAGTGTTATAAATGCTAAGAACACTGACCCTTAGGTGCTTTTGTAATTTAATTATTTACTCGCTTTGAGACTTAGGGCGCAACACGTTAAACAGAGGGAGAGGGAAACGGAGGAGAGAGGGGTTAAGTTTCTATTACAGTTTTTATGAATGTTCTCACATTCTTGCATCATTGTTTAAATTCTCTCACACTCTACTCACTGAAATGGAGCTTTATAACTGTGACATTTATACAGTATGCATAATACATATTTTTTTTACAGTTTCAAGTATGTGAAAGATGTGAAATGTGATCACAGTACGGAATAAAAGTAATCATACTGTTGAATATCTGTTGATGGTGACATTTATTAAGTTCATGTTAGATAAAAATGCTTTTTACTATGTCTGTCAGAGTAACTCACTGTACTCAAAACACTTTGTTAGGATCACTGTAATTTTACCAGAAGTCGAAACAACTCAAAAAGACGCAAAACATTGCGTTTATTTATTTATTAATTTATTTTGACCCAATGCTTTATTTTTTAGAGTGTAGGTTTGAGTGTGCTGAAAGTTATTTATTAAAAAAATAAAAACAAATACCTTCTTATTTTTTTACCTATTCATAAACTGTAGTAATATTACTTACATGTACATTGAAGGTCATTTCAGAATTTGTCCTGACACTAGGGTCACTTTCAGGTGTGTAAATTGCAACTGAGAAGCTGTTAATCTAAATTCAGCACCGATGTTTGTAGTTTGTAGTTTTTATAAAGAAACATCCACATGATATATATATATATATATATATATATATATATATATATATATATATATATGCAATATTTCTCCATTGCTGAGAGCAGAGTCTCTCTCTCTCTCCATAAGCTGTGGTGCTAATCTGGAACGTGAATTTTAGCCTATTAAAAATCTTCTGCTTGGTTCCCAGTTTACGCTATGCTCAGTTGTTTGGGTCCTAAGTCCGAAAATATTAGGAAATCCTGCTTTTTAATGTTCATATTATACACTGGGTCACTCTGGCAGACTGCAGCATGCTACAGGATGCATTATTGTTTCACAGCAACATAAGAAGTAAATGGAAAACTGGCAAAACAAACACAAATACACAAAAGAATGAAGGACTACGGTGGCCCAAATAGTCAAAACACAATTGATTTTCCACAACAAAATGAAGGATGGGTTTATAATAGTTTGGCTCTGTGGATACAGTTTTACGTATCTTCGCTTAGCAGTGATGAATGAAGAAGATGAATGAAGAAGTTTTAAATATATTTTTATTACAATAAGAACAATGTCTTACGAGAGAGTCACCCTGTACCCTTTGTCTCGTCTTTTCTCTCTCTCTCGATCAGCTCACATCTCACTGTTATATAGGATTAATTTTTGTCCAAATAAGATAAGGCTTATGGCTCTTAATTACATTTCATGCTCTGGGACTGAGAGAGAAAGAGAGCGGAAGACAATTTCCCTGTGAGCTCTTGACCATTGGACCAATTAACTCTTACCTTAATTAGTTAATTCCCCATGAAGACAGAAACCATATGGAGTCTCAGACATATGCAGATATGGACAACACAGTATACTTCATAGTTCAAAACTGAACATGGCTGTGGTGGATTGCCTTAAATTGCTGTGTGTCTATCGATCCCAGAGCACCACACACTCACCCAGTCACCACCCAATGGCACTGTTCCACTGCATGGTATCTACACTACTCTATTTTACACTTTGTTTTTCCTTTATGGTATCTGGTACATGGAACCATATACTTTATCACATGTTCATTCTTGGTTGCAGGGACAAGGACTAAACTGTGATGTGAGCACTGCCATATTATTTGGAAGTGGTTTGAATGTTGAATGAAAGAACTCTACTGATCACTCTGAACTTATGCAAGTCCCTGAAAAACATACATACAAACAAACAAACAAACAAAAACACAAATACACAATGAGTAAACACAGCTTGTTGAATATGTTACAGCTGTTGTGGTTTCCAAAGCCTGTTGCTCCAATTAGTAACAGTGTTTTTCAATGTCACCAACTACAGTTTGTGGTAATGGAAAATGGACAGGGTATAAGGTGCCGAATAGTGTGTAGAGTTGCGCAGGGTTAGTTGATATATGTGATATATGGTAAGTTGATATATGTGATAATTTTTGTGTGTGTGTATAGAGTATAATACAGAGAGAGAACAAAAACATTAAGTCAGAAAATCACAACATTAAGGGTTTTTTCCCTTAATGTTAGTGTCTTCCACCTTAACGGTTTTATGTTCACTGCTAATGTTATTATATTTTCAAATATTATTATACTATTAGGATATCTCACATATTATTGTCACATTCCTCTCGTGGATTTGTTTACTCCCAATACACTATTTTATTCTGACTTTCTAGGCCTCTATACTCCACTAGCTTTAATTCATCAATAAACAGAGAATAGTTTCTATTGATTGGCTGCAGCTCTACTGACTAACACAGATTAGCTCTAACCTTCTTATAATATGTGTGGCCTTGCGCATTACTAATGTAAAGAATGGAGGCAGAATTCAACCTTCAGCCATATGCTGCAGGCTGGAGCCCCGTCAGCAGCGTGCACACACATACGGCATTCATATAATATGCACTCTGAGCCACATGGTCTTAAGCAGGCGCGCTCATCAATATTCTAACACACTCGTTCTCTATTCCAGCGCAGCTTCCTGATGTCTGCAGCCAAGCAAGTGCCCGAGCCGTCCCGAAACTTTCAGCCTGGCACTGCGGCGCTAGCGGAACAGCAAGATTTATTACATACTTAATAATCTATTAAAAGGTGATTACAAGAACATGGATGGGTGTACAGAGCAAAAGAGATGGAAAGAGATAGGGTGAGGGGTCTGACAGATACACAGTGAGGGGGAAATAGAAACACTATATGTCGAAAAATTACGAACACTAGCCCATCCAATTTCTTCAATGAAGGGTAAAAATAAGGGGAAATGGCCCCTCCTTCACTGCAGTTACAGGCTTTACATTAGATGTTGGAACATTGCTGTAAGGATTTGATTGCACTCAGCAATACATCATTAGTACTGTAAAGTTCTTCATCCCAAATACCATTCCAAATCATGTTATGCAAATGTTCTCCAAAAGAGAGTGCTCTACATCCCAATGCTGGAGGCATAGGTTTACACTAGGGGTGGCCAACCTATCAGACACAAAGAACCAGGAAGAAAAAAAAAAAAACAATATATATATATAACCTCATCTCATCTTCTTTTCCATTTCAGGGTCGCGGTGTGTACATATATATATATATATATATATATATATATATATATATATATATATATATATATATAATTACCACCAGGAGCCACAAGCTATGAATGTACCAAATGTGCATGAACACAAGAACTACACAAAAGCATCTGCAACTTTTTACTGCAAACTGAGATTGAGGCCCTGTCTACATGGATCTCTTTATGTTTAAAAATGAAGACATTCCTCCCTCCATTTTTGAAAATATCCCCATCCACATGAATATGAAAATGACTGCATTAACATGCCAGTCCTGTAAGCGACCATAGTACCTTTTAAAGAGAGGCATCAAAACACCACGATGCATGTGAAAAAGGTGTTTATCTCAAATCACTCCATACTCCCTATGTAGTACACTCCACAGATCATGAAATTACTGAATCTAGATCTTAATAGTGCATTATATATTTCTGACACAGCATTATTTATACTTTATATCTGAAATCTAGGTCTAGCTGCATGTATATTGTAGTATAATGAATTATGTACTTCACTATATAGGGAGTGAGGATTTATTTGCTTTTCAGCCAGATACAGGCACTCAGTGTGATGTCAGCGTTTCCAAAAATATCTTCTTTTTTTTTTCATCCACACGAGAACAGTGACAACAGAGTTGTTTTGGTTTTTTTAATCTCCACCTTGGAGAGCGTATTCGAAAACCTGTTTTCAGTGATCTAAAATGCTTTTCATGATTCCAGGGTCCAGGTACCAGATTTGGGAAAAGCAAAAGAGCTGTGCAGAGTCGAGTATAGTCATGTATATTCCATACAGTTGAAAAGTGCCATACTGTAGCTTTAGGAAACACAACTCGATTTTAAAACCACTCTTGTACATTTTGACCTACACCTATACTGATTGTACTTTTTTTTCTTTTTTTTTTTGTATAGCTGTCCTGCTGAGAAAGAGAATAGAGAGAGGGTCCAGTCTCTCTGCAATTTCCAGAAATGGGTTGTTTCCCATTTTCCATTCTCCTATTTCAAATTAATAAACTGAGATTGAATAATAAACTGAAAATGTAATAAATTCCAGACCCAAATAAGCTATAATATTTATTATTAATGTAAGAGCAGCACTTGTAGTGGAAAATAGCCGCAGGTGGGCCAACCCTGGTTTACAGTAATCTTACCAATGCTTGGAATCAGGATGTGTTTAAGCTTATGTGCAGCTGTTGCAGTATATGCCTAAGGTATATTCATTCATTCATTTTTTCATCTATCAGTTCATTCATTCATTCTTCTCTAACAGTTCATTAGGGCAGACATACGTCCTCTTTCTCCTGGACATGTCCTCTTTTTAAAAATAGCACCTAAAGACCTAAAATAAGCATCCGGCCACGATTCCTAATTTCCAAAAATGTGACTCAAATTTGTTGAATGGAAAGGATTAATATGGACATAAAGGCGGATGTTACTTTTTTTTTTTTAAAGTAGCTGTTCACATGTGAAAGTTCAGTAACATGCTTGCATTTTTCAACTATTTAGCCCTCTAACCCATACACATTGCCATGGTTTGCCAATTAATAGAAATTCCACCTAGCACCCTCTAAGTGCCCTTGTTTTGAAAACCAAACCATTTCAGCCCACCACAGAATCACTGGATGCAAGGCAGGGACACAGTGCCAGTCCATCACAGCCTGCTTCACATGTTTACGTAGTAGTGTGTCTTGCATGGAAGGTTGAGCAGAGACTCCACTTCTTTTCTGAGGATGAAGAGGGAACTCTCTCCTTCTGTCCTTACCATAGTGCAAATTATACAGTGACAGCTAGGGGCTTGTCAGCTTTTTTTTCCAGGAGAATCCACTACAGCGCAACCTTGTGCTTCAGTGAAGTCTTCCGATCCTTATTGATTCTCTGAATTGACTCTGTGAAAGAACTCTAATCTGAGCCCAAGAAAGAAGTCCCACATTTGATGGGGGATACAATTACTAATACAATTACTAAGCCTTCAGCACATGTGGCTTAATTGTTCAACTACCAATAGATGTACAACTCCTGAGTTCAGGGGGTGCATAAGGTAATATCAAAACCACAAAAGACTTATACCAACACAGCCACAGCAAAGACTATTACAATGAAATAATAAACTCTGCATTGATGTCAGGGTGTATCTTTACACTGTCTCACTGCTCATGACTGAGCACCAGTGTTAGCTAATATTAGATTATATACGACATTTTATATTGCTAATGAAATGCCAAGCCAACTCTGAAAATGAAAGGGCAGGCTATCAGCTAAAGTCAGTAAGATAAACTGTATCTTCAGGCAAAAAGTTTAGAAGCTAGCTGATGTGACCATTCATCCAAATGCAGTTGACACAATCTAATTCAGAAGCTTAGAAGGCAATAAAGTAAAGTGTATTAAACAAGCTATATAGTTTGGAACTTACATTAACATACAGTGCCTTCCCTGGCTCCACAATATATATATATATATATATATATATATATATATATATATATATATATATATATATATATATATTGCATAAGGTTCACATTACAGGTCTGTTCTTAAGAGGTTCACTAGTTCACTAGAACCAGCAGCAGTTTCATTGCTATCAGTGGTATCACTCCTCTCACCTCTTAAAAAATCTTAACCCTCCAGCTGTGTGGAAAATGTACCGAATCATTCACTCTAGCACCACCAGCCCCTGACACAGCTTCTTCCCTAAGGTGGTCAAATAACCAGCATCTAGAGTAGATCAAAGCCTTTCCAGTGTGCACATAAAATGATCACACATCTTTAAATGATTTAAATCCTACTATGGTGCACTGACTTTAGACTGTAGCTAATTTTAAATTTCTAGATAAATGTTCAGTTACAGGTAACATGTGTTTGCACAAGTTCTGTGCTGCTACTTTAACAATTATACACACATCATGTCTGGTTGGCATCATGTGAAGTTCTGTTTTTCAGCTGCTGCTGCTGCAAGGGTTTGCCAAAGTGGATTACCTGCCAACCCGGCTTGGCACAGATTTTACACCAGATTGGTGCTGGGCGATATGACCTCAAATCAATATCACAGTTGAATGACATTTAACCTCAATTGTGATAATGACTAATGACTAATAATAATAATAATTATTATTATTATATATAATAATTATTGTTATTATTATTAGTAGTAGATATTTGCCCTCATAGATTGCTAGCTGGGCTTGTACTGTAAATAGGTGCAAAAATTAAACCTGGGATATTTATTTCTAATGTTGCTGGGAGCTTCTTCATGTTTTTTTATTATTATTATTTTTGAGCCATGCACTGTGTTTTATATATATATATATATATATATATATATATATATACTTTACATTTGACTTTTATAAGTTATGTGCATTCATTAAAGTCAAAACTCATCCAATCACCATAACCAACTGCTTAAGTTGCTCAGTTGGCCTCTGCGTTTAGGTTCTCCTCCATGTTGCTTCAATGTGGCAGACTGGACGGGGCAGAATCACGTCACTAGATGCGGGGTAGTGCAGTTTTGAACAAACAGTGAGAGAAGTGCTAACAGAAAATAAGAACAGGAGGAACAGAATTTAAAGAAAATTTGATATAAACTTTATAACCAAGACTTCATCATTAGAAGTTCTGAATGTTGATTTAAATAAATTTTTCAATTAATTACCCAGCCCCACCCCAGACGCCCTTCCTGATGCAAACCTTCCATTTCACCTAGGCTTTGTATCAGAAGCAGAAGAACACAGCCCCACTCCCCGTGTAGTGGACATGGTTAGAACACACTGACACTGACCCATGGTAAGACTCAAACACAGGTCGAACTGGCTTTGGACCTATGCAGCTTTAAACCCACCCACCTTGTGAAGTTCTCCAATATGCTTTTTTTTTTTTTTTTTTGCTGTGTGTATATTGCATATTCTGTAACTGTTCACATGTATCAATACTGTCTGTAGTTCCTGTGCAATGTGTCGCTGTTGATTTGCACCATGTTCCTAAAGAACCACACATTATATTGAGGAATGGAAAAAAATACCAATTGACTCGACTTGCTCCGAATTGAGATTAAGTAAAAAGACAGAAATGCACCAAAAACGTGCAGAACAAAGTGCTGTATTCATTGTATTCGTTGTATTTCACTCATAAGATCAACAAAGCATGGAGGTGCAAACCTCTTCGTACAGCTATGTATAGCATCAGTGTGAAGATCCGAAAAAGGACTGACATTTAAAAGCCTGAGTCTAATGAGAGAGCTGCATGGGTTTTCTTCTTCTCCATGCCGTTGTCATCCAGTCAATTTTTTTTTTCCAGAACGGTTACATAAGTCACGGAGCTACTTTCCATAAATCATCTGATTAAGCCCAAAATATCAGGCTCATGAATACTAATCTGTTTGGAACTAATTTGGTCGGAAGGCATCGTCTTCAAATGAAATCTACAGCACATTTCATTCTTTGAGCCCCAGTGATCCTAATGGGCTAATTGTCTCCGTCATTCAGCGAGCTGCTTTTGTTGTAGCGTTCACCCTGTGGTCTTGCCCCCTGCAGGGTTACTGCGAGTGAACTGTGAATATTTAAAGCTTCCAATCATGATGTTACGGCTACTGATCCTCCTTTCTGCAGGGGTGCTGTTGATGTTGCCTCGGGCCTGACACTTTTTTTTAATCTTTCCCAAAAAAAATTTGTCATTGATTTAACAAGAACTGATTTTCGTCACCAAATTTATAATGGTAGGTCTGTGGTTCTCAAATGTGGTGTATTACATTGTTATTGCATTGTATAACTGTGTCCCATTCCACCCACACAATGGTAAATCTGACTGACTGAGACACAAAAACTAAATACCTGCCTTAGAACTATTTCCTTACTCAATGCATGTTATAAAAATGAAACGAAGGAATCAATCACTGGGAGATTTCAGCTTCTATAATATGTTGTTCCTTGATGTTTATATCCACAGAACACTTTTGCATATGTTTATGCATAATTAATGCTTATTTGCTTGGAATGTTTTCCCCTTAAATATAGTAACTTCACCAGTAACCAGTGTAGTAAAATATCCCACTAAATGTTGTTTGACCGGTGTGCTCAAACTTTTGCAAACCTGTGTATTTGACTGGTGTATGTAAATGTAGACCACTGTAGCCCTGTTACAGCCATTTTTTCAGTCACTCTGTACCCCTTCATCATTTCAGGGAACACAGGATGCTCTACATCCTAATGCCCAGTCCCATGCATGCTTAAGGATAATGACCTTAGGTTCATGTGTACCTGACCTAGAGGGTTCCATGTTTCAAGCTTTTATACAGTAGGAGCACTTTAAAGCATAATAACATGAGTAAACTTATGATACGACGAGTTTGTTTACTTATTATGAATTATGGAAACTCATAATCCTACTGTTCCATGAATGACACAATATTTTTCCAGGAGAGATAATACTTTATATGTAAATGTAGATATTCATTAGCTATGAATTACAGATATATGAGATCTGTTATAGATATGATGTAGGCACAGCATATGAGGAGTTTCCGTCCATATGAACATGGTATATATTAGTATTCTCAGTATGTTAGAAAATATAAATGAGAAATATTGTAATATATTTTCAGTGCATCCCATTTCTTCAGGGACATGTATGGCATTCATTACAGAAACGTATTTCATCACTTTGCAGCACCAGGTTATTTCTGACTGCTCGTCTAGTCTGGTTTTATAGATTACTGTCGCTATTCACTTTCATAATTTATAAAGCTCAAGTGCCTCGCGAAAGCGGCCCATCTAACGCGGAATTTGCTTTTGTCCAAGAGCAGCTCAGCACTTCAGCTAGACCTGGACAGTGTCTAATATTAGTTTAACACCGCACATCAGGTTTAATCAGAGGATTGCATAATATAAATGGCTCTTCAGGTGGTGGCTGTGGGCAGAGACACCATCTCAGCACATCGCTGGTTTATTTATGGTCACAGAGCATCGGAGGCACAGACCTGTCCAGCCACATGCAGACCCCTACTGAGAGACTGAGATGATAATGTAGTTCCATATTTATGGTTCTGACAGGTTCAGCCAAAGCCCCAGGGGGCCTCCGGGGACCCAAACACTCCTTCTCAACTCGCAGTGGTTTCTCAGTCTCGCTTGATTAGTGAAATGATAAATATTTAAACACATCTGCCACATGCCAGGAAGGTGCCTCCATTAGAGGAAATAAAAAATTTAAAAAAGGTCTGAGATAACACTCTCTCTAAAAATTAAATTTATCAAACAAGACTTTTATACATTACACCGGACCATGGCGGCAGATTAGTGCCAGCACTCACCCTAAATTAGACTGGACAGTAATGGTAGGTGTCCTTGTGTTGAACAGATTTCACAGATTTTCTTCTCAGTCCGGTACTGAATAATACAAAGACATGTATCACAGCATCAATACCAGTATTGTGCATTTGTTTGATACATCGATCAGTCACAAAAATCAAACCACTGGGAGGTGACATGAATTACAATGGCAGGTGTCGAGGGGTGCAAGATATCAGGTAGAAAGTTAACTGTCAATTCTGTGTTGAAAGCAGGAAAAACAGGCAAACATAAGCTTCTGGTAGGGCTTTTTTTTAACCAAAAGTGACTGAATTCTTGAAAATCGATTCCATTTTGGATTCTTGGTGTTATCCAGCGAACCAGCTCATGTTTCCACAAGTTTTGATGGGAACCGACATCAATTTCAGAATCGCTGTGGCTGATGAGTCTGAGCCAAGACAGAGTCATGGTTAATCCACTGTTCACAGTGGGTTCAGGTCATAGTGATATATTATGCATGTGTATAAATGTTGCCAAGCTCTGAGCTTGTGAACAGTGAAAAAAAGTAGACAATGCTCCTTGTATCATATTTAAAGCAGTCCAAGAAATCACACAAACTCAGAAAAAAAAGGTACGGTAGAGGTACAATATTGGTCAATACAGGTACAAACAATGTAAATGTACCTTTAAAGGTACAGCAGTGTTTAAAAGTCCAGTTGTGTTCCCTAAAGGTACATTACTTTCTCTTCTCCAGAAGGAGAGGTGAATATTTGTTTTCATTATAGAAATGTGTCAAATAAAAAAAACATGAAAAAGTTCTGGAGATGAAATACGGCGTATTAAATTAACACAATTCACAAAATCTACAATTATAATATAATGAGGTATACATGTTCCTTAATTAAATGTACCATGTACCCTTGAGGGTACCACCACAGAGAAAGCCAAAGGTACCACCAAAGTGACAAATTTTCTGACACTGCACATACAGATAACTTTCTCATTTTGTTTCTTTTTATTAATTAACGTAATACTCTGGTAACAAGCTCGGCCAGCTCCACGGAACTATAACACTTTATTTGAGGCTCTGTGCTCATTCTGGAGTTTCTTCAGCTCAACATGCCAATGGACAACAACATCATAGTTCTCTTTCAAGAACCTACTATTCTCTGGTTCCTTCTCATTTTGTTTCTTTTTATTAATCCATATAATACTCTGGTATGAGCTCGTCTAGTTTCACTGCACTATCACACCTTATTTGAGGCTCTGTGGTCTTTCTGGAGCTTCTTCAGCTCGACGCGCCAATCACAGTTCACCACAGGACAACATCACAGTTCACCCTCAAGAACCTACTATTCTTAGGTACCAGCTGGGAATGAACTATTCTGCCTAAATAATAATGCATCTCTGTATATTGATAAGACATCTGATGCTGCTCATATTGAACTCAAATATCTGCTGAAACTAATATAATTCCATTGTTTTTGTCCATCACTGTGAATATATAATAAACATATCCATTCAGCTAACCCCACCATCCCCAGCCACAGTGGAAAATAATGTCACGGAGGCAGTGAAGTACTTGCACCCTGTTCTGAACACTTTGGATTTCTTCCCGCTTCGTGCATTGCCGCGGCAGCTCAGGCGCTGATAAAAAAATGCAGACAGTTGTATTTCTCCTGCTTTCTTCTTTCACACAGAGAGGGAGTTTATCAGTGGTAGCAGTACATGGGCAGGGCTGGCGAGGCGAAGTAGTAGTGTGTGTGTGTGTGTGTGAAATCCTCACTGAGGAGGCGATAGGCGCTTAGTGTAACGTTTTGCTAGCTGGCACAGTCATCATCTCCAGCTGGATTCAGTTGGGAAAGATTATGCTGATATTTGTGATGATATTTCAGTTCCTATCATGAGGCAATTTCCTGCCCTGTGACCACAGAATCCAGTCGGATTTAAAGCCCTGCCCTACAGGATGCCTCCAGTGGGCTAAGCCAACTAAGATGACCCTGGCACTGAACTGTGTGTCTGACATGCTGGAACAGCCCCTGAAGTATGCACCAAGGGCACCTTTGAGATACACTATCTGGTCAAAAGTTTTTGGACACCTGGTCATTTCAAATCTCTTTGAAAACTAAGAGTATTAGTAGGGAGATTCTTCCTTTTTCTATTGTTCTGGGAAGGCTTCATCCTATATATTGGATCAATGTTGTGCAGCCTGGAGAGCATTCGTGAGGTGAGTCCAACTCATCCCATATTGTATTGAATGGAACTTCAGAGAATGTGGCTCAGCTACTTACCCTGAACACTGAAGGGTGGGTTTAAGCCCCCTAGCCAATGCTTGGCATTTAGCAAGGAAACCTTAAGCTGCTTCATCAACCTGTGTTTGTACTGAATTCCAGATTTTAATATAATACGCATTTTATAAAATTCAGAGAATGTTTCCTCACAGCTCTCTGGACTGTTTTTGTGCACTGGAAAAAGCAGCCCTGGATCAGTAAATTGGAATCAAACTAAGTGTCTTGGTTTTTTTTAACAAAATCTGTTCCCCTTTGTTTCCTGCTCAGAAACAGCATCTGGAGGCATCTGAACAGTGGAGAGACCTCTGAATGTTGAAAAGTATGAACAGAAATGAGGATGTTGCTCTGTTCCTGCTACATAGATGGGTGATATTGACTTGTTTTTGCTCTTACAGTTGCATTACTTAAAAAGGAACTACACATTTTGAAGACTGATACATTTGTATGAAAGTAAATATACACAGAATGTGTTACAAAATTAGACAGATCGAGTTACAAATAAGTTTCTATGGCAATCCTATCAGTGAATAAAAACGTAGAGACAAGTTAAACGTCATCCATGAACAAACAACAGCCAGCTTCTTACTCAAACATACCATTCCACTTTAAAAGACACCATCTGAATGGCACAACAGAGAGAGGGAGTGTGGTGAGAACAGAATTTTTTTTGTTGCCTTTAAAGTACACTGATACAATAAGCAGGAAACGTTTGGACACCTATTGGACAATGCTCCTATGTCTATGTTAACAGGTAATACCATTTGGCCTGAAACCTGGCACCAATTCACTAGTGCAGCGTTATTGAGTTCAGTTCCTGAAGGCCCAGTTTCACTGCTGGTTGATTTACCCCCAAAAATACACAGAGTCCTGGAAATAAGTAGAGAAACTGAAGCAAGTGTCTGTGTGTATGTGTGTGTGTGTGTGTGTGTGTGTGTGTGTGTGTTTGCAGAGAAATGTCTAAACTGTGCTGGACAACCCATCCCTCTAGGTCCAGGATTGATGACCCCTGACTCACTCTATCTAGCCCAGAGTATGAGAGAAGGAAAATATGAGGAAAGGTTCTGTTCAAGTATTCCCAGAGTCTGAATCAGACCCCCAACAATCCTGTAATACAAAGACCCTAGAGAGTGAGGTGCTTCAGACACTATACAAGACAAAGACATACACACACACACACACAGAGAGAGAGAGAGAGAGAGAGAGAGAGAGAGAGAGATGGAGAGAGAGAGAGAGAGAGAGAGAGAGAGAGCGAAGGGAAAAAAGTTAGTAGGACAGAAAGAAAGACTGGGACAGAGAAACAAAAATGGAGAAAGAAAAATATGAGAAAGAGAAAAGAAGAGGGAGTGAATCGTATAAAAGGACAACTGAATAAGCAAGAGAAATAGAAAAATTAACCATACAGATAGAGCGAGCCTAAGAGTAAGTGCGTGCGCATCAGAGAGAAAGAGAGAGAGAGAGAGAGAGAGAGACTAATTACTTGTAATGACTGTGTTGGCTTGGAATTAGCCCTGGCCCTGTTATCAATTTTGAATGGAAATGCATCACTCACCCTTGTGTGTGTGTGTGTTCTTTTTGTGAAAACGTACACCACTCTGCACACACCTGTCTGTGTGTGTGTGTGTGTGTGTGTGTGTGTGTGTGTTTGTTTGTTTGTGTTTATGCTCTACATACCATTTGCGTATGACGGGGAGGATGGAAGTCAGGAATAATTGCATAAACAAAGCAGAACAAATAGACGCGATTGTTTGGCGTCTGATTCAAGTGTAGCGCAGCACCATGGAGATAAGAAAAGAGCAATGTATTTACTGCCAGCTCCATACACACCAGCATCTCCTCATTGATACCACCGTCTATCTCACTGTCATAACAACAGAGAGGGTCCAAATACTCTCTGCACCTCTCTGTCTCTCTCTCTCTCTGAGCTGCTTTATTGGCAATGACAAATATTCTTACCACAGCCAAAACAACAGTTTCAAAATGCTCTCTTTCTCTCTGTCTCTCTCTTTTGCTCACTTTCCCTCTCTTTTTTTCCCCAGCCTATTGCGACATGACATAATGCCACATCCACTGCGAAACTGATCCACAGAATATTTGTCCCATTTCAGGAGGAAAAGGGTAGAACCGATTGGGCTGCGTCTGCATTAGTCAAGTTCACTCTCGATTTCAGCAAAAGTGAAAAGCACAGGAATGAGTTTGGGCTGCTTTTTAAATCACCTGATAATACTCAAATATTCTGTCTCAAGCCAGACGCAGGCTACACCATTTCAGCCTGATTTTAAAAACTCAAAGAGGTTTAGTCCACTTTAGCCTTGTCTGTGTGACATGGCCATGGTGAGATTTTAGATTCTGAGTGCAGAATGTTGTAACAGAAATGTGTGTGTTGTTTAAGGAAACAGACTGTGGCCCAAGCCCATAGAGGGCACTTGCTAAAGCTCTGACTGTGTACATTTCCCTATCTGTGGGAACCTTCGTGATTCTCCCACCAGAGTTAGTTACTGATGCAAGGTTGCACCAGCTTTAGAGCAAATACTGCTTTAAAATCACTAGAAAAACTTTATACCACAAACACTACTGAGATTCTCAAGACAGTCCATAGAGCATCCCAATAACTGACCATCGTTAAAAGAACAGAACACTGATAGAAATAATGTAGAGCAACAGGTGGGTCATGGCCTTTTACTGAACACTCACAAGGTGGAGCAATATGGCTGGTGTTTCTAATAAAGCGGCCACATATAGTGTACACAGCAGGGCTTCACAAAGTCTGATCCTAAGCTTCTGGATATATCATCACATCATATTCCATTGCTCTATTCCCTGTTTGGAACTTACCTATTCTTTAATTTTGTTTGTTTGGTTTTTCTTTTGGTCTCCAGCCCACCCCTTTAAGGGGCGTTTCCTAAATGTGAGCGAGTATGTGAGTGAATAAGAAAGTCAGTGACTATGTGAATGAGTGCATGAGTACCTGAGTGTGTCGGTGAGTGAGTGAGTATTCATGGGAGCGAGTGAACACCTGACTAAGTATGTAGTCTTGTGAGTATTTGAGTTAATGAGTGAGTATGTAGGTGATTAAGTCTGAGTGAGGGAATATGTGAAAATATGTTGAAGTGAGTGGTACCAGAGTAAGCATCAGTTGAGTGAGTGTGTATGTGAATGAGTGAATAAGTACCCGAGTAAGTATGTGGATGAGTGGGTATCCAAGTGAGTGGCTATCTGAATATATGACTGAGTGAGTAAGAGTGTGCATATGAGTATGTGAGTGTGAGTACCTGAGGATGTGGGTGAGTAAGTTATTATTCATAGGAGTGACTGAGTGAGTGATACCTGAGTAAGTATTCAGTACATATATGGATTAGTGGTTATGCGAGTGAGTGACCGTGTGAGTATATGATTGAGTGAGAATTAGTGAGTGAACATGCAAGTAAGTAAGTATTTAAGTGAGGGAGTATGAGTATGTATTTGAGTGAGTTAGTATGTGAACAACTGAGGGAGTGAATTTTAAGCCAATTATAATAAAAACAATAACATATCTGAATGTTGGTTATTGTTAATGTTATCCCATCTTTAGTCGACTTTATGTTTCCAGTGTGTGTTTTATTGTCTGATATTTACACTGTAGTATTTTGTTACTGTTTAGAAAATCTTCACCCATTTGAATCCTAATTATGCGTGTGGCCCTGGAGTCTTCCTTATGGCAAGAAAAATGAAAGTTAAAGAAAATGAGTTGAAAGAATAGTGTGAGGGAGAGGGAGGGGGAGCAGGGAGACAAATGTTATATGAGAACATCAAAGGGAAGGAATAAAGAATTAATAGTAAATCTAAGGAACAAGAAGAACAAAAATATGTCTTGAAGCTTTATGTCGAAAGACAAAACTCCCAACAGGTGCTTGTCGGAAAAGAGGAACAATGAAGGAGAAGAAAATTGCCTCTGCAGTGTTTGCAGAGCTCCCAGGGTGTTTTATTATAAACAACAAAGGAGTGTGCTAGGTTAATGATTTTTAAGTGTGATTTTTCCTATTTGCGTTAATTGAGCTGGCTGGGAAAAGAATGGCTGTGCTTTCAGATTGGAACCCTTATTTCTTCTGTTCCAGTTCGAGACGTAACACATACCTCACATTAAACCAAGGGCTCTGCTGTTATGATTTGCGTCGTGTCATGAAAAGCTCCCAGGTGTTGTGAAACATGAAGATTTGGGAACTGGTGCTTAACAGTAACAAATGAAAATGTGGCTGGAAATGGCACAGATGAAAATCAATAGCAGTAAACAAATAGACTATTATAACAACACACTGATAATGTCCCAATCCAGTAATATTACTGCACTGTTATTACAGCCTGTGTTCCTTTTCCTGGTTTCTGCCATAGCTATGATTTCCTGGGGGACAGCTGAGCTAATTATTATTTCATAATAAAAGACAGCATAATCTGTAATAAATGTGATTGTTTATGAATGAATCTGTGTTACATATAAAGGTATTAACAATGGTGATTAAATATTTTAGTGGTCCCCCGCTAATTAAAGAGCCCGGGATGGGCCATAAATAAAAGTATAAATTATTTTGGGGGGTATGATTTACAATTCATGCTCTTGTTTTGTTTAATTTGTGGATATGTTTTCTCAATTAATTCCCATGATTTACAACATTGCTTTTTATTTTAATTGTGCAGACATTTTTCTTTCATTTAGGGAGTCATAAAATTGCCATGGATACATATAATTGTACATAAACAATGAAGCATCTTAATTAGCATTTGATTAATTAGCATAATGCACTTTTTAATCAAGTATATGCACATAAGAAGGAAAAGCAGGAGGGTGTATTGTACACGTGTAGGAAGGGAAATGAGGGAAAACACACACACATACATACAAGTACATACTCAATTTATAGTTCCACAATTACAGAATGTTGTCCATCCATTGTTCTGCATACTTTTTTAGCCTCCATTCTCTCTGTTCTTCACAGCTCAGGACTCCCACAAGACCACCATGGAGCAGGTTTGATCTGGCTGTTGTATCATTCCCAGTGCCTCAGTGACCAGTTGTTCTGCTCTTCGTGGATCAGACACAGCAGTCAGGCTGGCAAACAAATTGCATAGAACAAGAGAACGACTATAATATGTTACAGCAGAACGACACAGCATTCAATGTATGGTCAGTGGGGTTGAGAGAATGGCTGCTTCACCCTGATCAAGGCTGCAGTGTCCAGAACCTATGGTGCAAGGCAAAACACACCCTGGATATACACATGGGGACTTCACCAAACTCCTCACAGAGAGGGACCCAAGGCGGGGATCTAACCCAGGACCCCAGGGTTCATTCACGGACTACAAGGCAATATGATTATTTCTCTCTTGTCATATTAAAGGCAGGTAAGGACTCATATTTTCAAGTAAGAACCTCTTTCTGCACTGGCGAGACGTTCAGTGTAACAGTTGTGACAGCTGTGTTAGCCGTCTGATTGCACTGACCCTTCTGTTCTAAAAGACTGGAGAGAAATGGAGGAAGCGGAACACAGTTAGTGTGTGACATGTTTCCAGACAAAGCTCTAGAGGGATTTCTAACCCATTAACACTATACACTGCTTCTCTCCTGCTTTATCTTCTCCTGGATCTTTCTAAACATCAGCCCATATGGCAGTGCAGAGGGTAGGGAGAAAGGGGAAAAGAGGCCGATGGGGAGAGCTCTGTTAAAGACAGCCAGTCGAATCGAAACAACAGTTCTCGCTAAAGTGATGATGAAGTGACAGGAGCTAAACAGCCATTTATGCAGTGTCTTCGTAGCAAATGAAATCGCACCTTCTAACTTGCTTTGCAGTCTCCAGAGATGTGGCTGCTGTAATGGGGAAGGGAATGAATGCATTACAATGAAGCTCTGTGCATGTGTGAGAAAGAGCTTGGTAATTATGATGACTGCTTTATCTAGCACTAACACACTTTACATTCTGCTATGAAAAGCGCAGTCTGAGGCATAGGTGGGTACACTACATGACTTTTAAAGTCCCAACAGATTACAATTACAAGAAAGAGGGGAATCTTAATTCTCTATAAATGTGCCATTGCTGTACCAGGCAGTATCCCTGGGCTAAATACCCAATGGTGTCAAGAACTACTGCTAAATACTCTGAAATTTTAATGTTACAAAATTATTTAGAGTACAAGTACGTTTTATAAGTCTTTTGTTGTATTATTGTAACAGTTTTATTGCATTAAAAATGAGAACTGTAATTTTATTTAACAGAAAAGATCAAGTATTAATACACTATGTTCCCTTTCGCTAATATCAAAATCATCATCTTTAAATCATCTAAACCACAACTTACACGTGTTTGTGGATACACTATTATCCCCAAGAACAGAACAAACTAATGCACATGCTTTTTGCTGTGCTTTTCCTTCTCACTTGCCTTTTCAATGTACTTAATTCTTTAGATTGTTTTTTGTCAAATAAAATGACAATATTTTATTACACAACAACACAATATTTAAGATATAATGACAAAAGAGGGGGAGAATTATACATTGCACAACA
Source organism: Hoplias malabaricus (assembly GCF_029633855.1). Taxonomy (NCBI): domain Eukaryota; kingdom Metazoa; phylum Chordata; class Actinopteri; order Characiformes; family Erythrinidae; genus Hoplias; species Hoplias malabaricus. The sequence continues at coordinate 14,383,325 of NC_089817.1, forward strand.
AATGTTTTAAATCTCATTAGTACACCTATAAATTGCAATAAAACAAATTTTAAAAAAATCCTAAAATTCAGGATATCTGTGTACACTCATCTACATTTTAGAGGGGTCTTACCAGTGGCTTAGATACAACTCAGCCTTCATTTTCAGTTCATATACACAGATCCATAAATATACACAGCAAACTCACTATTATTGTTGAATTAACACTGTTAGTGTAATAATTTAACATTCTCAGTGTTAAGTTAACACTAATAGTGTTGATTTAACACCGAAGAATTTGCTGTGTAGCATTAGTCCCCACCTCTTTGTCCAATAATGCTGAATTTGGGGGCTCAGCCTTTGGGAAGGTTGTATATACCAGGTGGGTAACTAGTAAACATGATTTCACTCCTTTCAGGGGCTTGTGTGAAGATCTGACCACTACACACAAAATTCTCTAAGCACCTTTTTGAAAATGTACCTGAAATTAAATTTTTATTTTTTATCTATAGAAAGCATAATAAAACAATTCAAAGACAAATTAGCCATTTTTTTTATTGTGATATACATCTGAATCCCATGTTTACCAGTGGTAAGTAGGCTTTTGCCCACCATTCAGACTCAATTTGCAAGTAGGAAACCATTTTTTTCCAGTTCTGACACCACTTGAATGAGGCATTACATGTCCACCACTAACCTGCAGCTCAAAAACCCTGCCATTTAAGTTGAGGGAATTGGTTCTTTAAGCTTATGACATAAGGAACTCTTCCTGTCTGAAATCTGCCCATTTGTCTGTGGGACACTGCAATTTCAAGCCAAAATGATCAGCCAAGGACTTGACAGTTTATTTTTTCTCATGATACATGTTTAAATGTATAAACAACATCACATGGAAATGCTAACAAGGTTAAAAAATAGATTTTCACTGGACTGGGAGTAAAAATTGTAATATCATTTTCTTGTGGTTCAAGTATCATGACGAAGTCAGTTTGTGGTGCCCCTTCTGATTCCCATCTCACACTTTCTGTCTGACTTTTGTATATTTAATGGGAATCAGACGCTAGACTACAAGGGGTACACGCTATACAACTTCTGACTTCTTGCTGAACTGAACCAAACACAGCAAAAATTACATGCCGTACGTTACCTTGGAGACAGACAGAAACATAAAAGTACAACGGCTTGCTGCTGACTTATATGTGTTGGGCCAGAAAGAAAGAAAATGTCTTTTTGGTGAAGTCCTAGGGGTACAGATGAGGTTGGCTTGGTCAGTACAGACTGCAGGGAGTTGGTGATGTGTTGCAAAACATTCTGGAGAAGGCTTAAGTCTTTCCACCATAATTTTGCAAAAATTACATTCTGACACTGCTCCAAAGCACTAAAATGTCACTACACTAAACACATTCTACATGCTACGTACAAGCTTGTCTTTGCTTTTCTCTTGTTTTTCATTGGCTGTTGAAGAGTCTTTTTCAGACTTGACTAAATGACCAATAAAGAATTGATTACATCAAGGGTTGAGTAGAAAATATAACCGAACAGTTCATATAATACCATTGCTCTCAAGCCCAAAAGCTAAATCCCAGAGACTTCATACATGAGTGGACTTTCTCTCTCTTTCTCTCTCCACTGTCCACTCTGGCTGCCCCAAAACCTGCAGACTAGCGCCAACCAGCACAGACTTTAGCTAAAACCAGGCCAACATACAGTGCCTTTTTTCCAATGAGGTAGAACAGAGAAGTTAAAAGCAGCCCCAATAATGAATACGCCACTGTGTCTATCTATTCCCATGCTGCCCATAGCTGTGGGAGCAGGATCAGTCTGAGGAAGTAGCTGGACGTCTCGCAGCCAGACAGCTCACTCCTCACCGACTGCTAGAGGCAACAGAGACAGAAGCAGCGTCAGGAATGCCATACACACACACACACACACACACACACCTGGGAGGATTTATGAGGGGCTACCCACTCTAATCTCTCTCCCATCTCCTTCCTCCCACTTATGCAACCACACCAGCGGCTGGAAGCCTGGGCTGTTAGTCTGTGCATTTAGACAGCTCCCACTTCCTCTGGGTTAGTGCTGAGTGTGTGTGTGTGTGTGTGTGCCTGAATTTATCTGAGAAGCCAAGAAAATTAAAGCGATAGTTTGGCGAAAAAAATTGTACACAATTTTCTCCTGCCTCCAAATGTAATCAGTCAGCCAAAGCATTTCACTTCTCTAGTTTTCCGCTCCAGCTACGAGCCTAATGTAGCTAACAGTAAAGGCCATACAATAGGATATAATCACAATATCAAACCACTCAAAGCACTATATAATACTACTGTGATTTTTATTTATGATATGTTAATTACTGTGATATGGCATGTTGTTTTGCGTGGTAGTTTTGATGAAAATCATTCCTCTGGAAGTCCACTTTTTTCTCTTTTTTATCTCATTTCAATGTTATATACTGAAACTAATAAACAAAAGTACAGCATCAAACATGTTTACCTATGCATTAGCATACTTAGCATATGCTCATATTGAGAACAGATGTAACAGTGGGAGTTTAGAACAAGGATTGGCACTGGCTTACACTGGGCACCTCCACCTGACTCTAGTTTGTCTTCTATACACAGGGTGATAGTGCTGTTCCCTATGGTGTCTGACGTCTCCTACTTATGCTGCTACTGACGCATTTGGTCTCACCAGAAAGGAAAAAGAAATTCTCAATACAATTTTGTTGTCTAGTTTAGTTTTTAAAAAAGAACTTATTATTATATAATAAATAAGAAAAAACATTAAATAATAATATGTTTCTTTTGACACTCTAACTACAAGCTTGCACACATAAGAGCTTACAACATCCTAGTAACATTGCGCAAACTAACACCAAGGGATATCACAGACTGGCCTCAAATCTAGTTGTATATTAACCTTCAATATACTAATGATATACATGTAAGATAAGCCTTTCCCTGGGGATTTTATTTTCTTTCCAGTTTTGAGTTTAATATATTTCTGTGCTAAACCATGTGCATGGACTAGAATATATATATTTTTAATATGCTGAATATTTGTCACGCCCTCGTCCTGTCTGTTTTCCCCGCCATGTGCTCTCTTAGCACATGGCTCTGTTTGTTGTTGTCCATGTCTCCGCCCATGTCCCGCCTTTCTTCCTCCCCCTCGTTATATGTCTCAGGTGCTATGTATTTAAGTTCCCTTATTTCACTTCCTGTTTGTCGGTCATTCATTTCATTCTCCCTAGTCATGCTGTTTTGCTTCCATTGTCATGTTGCTCAGTCCAGTCTGTCTGTCCCTCGCTTCAGTTTGTTCTCTGTCTGTTTCCTTCTTTGTGTCTCTCGTTGTCAGTCCTGTTCAGTCTGTTTAGCTCTCCGTGTTCAGGTTTAGATCTCTGTTTAGCTCTCTGTGTGTCAAGGTTAGTTTGCTTAGCTTTCTCTGTCTGTTTATTCATCTCAGTCCTGATTTGTCTGTCTCTGTTTAGTTCCCTCCATGTATCTGTTTCGTTATATTCTTTTTTAAATAAAGTTTGTGTTTTAGCGTGTGCGTCTGCCTCCAACAATATTTCAAAACATATTATTATTAATTGTGCCAAATTGCCATGCTATTAATGTGTGAATGTGATAACGTTTTAGCAGTGTTTTTTTAATGCTGTTAACTCTCTTTCAATGTTTGTACCTGTGAATCGTCCAATAGAGGATTAGTGTAGCCAGAAATTCTCTTCTCAAGCTACCAAAGGAAGCTGGCCATCTTCTTTGTGAAAAGGCCTAATTAAGAACAAGCAAGAGACCAGAGACTCTGAGTGAATGGTCAGCTGAGTGAATCTGCCATGAACAAACTGCTGGATTCTTGACAGTAAATGAGTCACTACCCTCTTGTTCCTCTTTAAAAGGTTGCGGGTAACATGTCCATTTTTAATTAGTTTTGTCTAAATTGGGGTAAAATAAGGTTTGTGTGATGTATGAGAATAGCGAGGACTGGTATATAACCAACAAATCAAAAAATACCATGTAAAAGTCTGTAATAATACATTATAATATCAATTTATTTTATGCATAAATATATCATAGGACTTTTCATACATTAGTCCATCAGAATGCACAGTTTAACTGGACTAAGCAGATATTACCCTCCAAACTGCACTTGATTAGATTCATTTAATTTTATTTCATTCTATGCCATTCTTTGGATGATAAAATGTACATTACTATGTACATGTACACGTACATTACATTAAAAGTACACTACAGGAAGGCCACAGCAGAAGATAAGGGAAGAGGTAACTCAACAACATTTAAATATCTTAGTAGTGTAACCATATGTCGAAGTAAACGACTGTAGGTTGTGTTCAGTAGTATTTTTGTGTGTGTAATAATGATAAAAATTAATAATTATTTCCCTAAATAACTCTTCTGTAATATGCTGAAGTTAAAGAAACATTTATTTTTAACCTTATAATCACAGCTTAAAAATCATTTTGATGCTTCACTGACCTGTAATAGAGAGAATAGAGCCTTCTAATGTCATTCATTCCAGGCTCAGCATTGCAGAAGCACACAATGTAACTTTTGAAGAACAGTAGGGACAGACTAATGGACACTAATGGACTCATTTTTGCAATGTACCATTTCAAAAGCAGCCAGTAGCATAAAATACAAGAGCAAATATATGTGATAACCAGCATGTGATTTTTAAGCTACAAGAGCCAGCTGCGAAGGAGGTCTTTGAGCTTGTGTAGGTCATTTCCCGATCTCAAGCCCAGCAACTCCCACAAAGTCAAGAGAGGCCATAACAAGCTTGTTTGGAAGCCTATGGGTAAAGTTAACAATGTATAGACAATATGGCGACCCATATTCAGTCATGACCTCTCCGCCCATCAGTTGTTGCACTTCAGTCATTATCATAGATGACTTGTGTTCTAGTGCACTGGATCTTGGACCAGGGAACACAGACAGAAGAATGGGAGAAAATAGCAACTCAAGCAAGTGCATGGAGATTTGCTCTTGTAAACTGCAATGTTGAAACCCTTGACTCTGTGTATGTTTCTGTGCATCTTGAGCGCAAGCCTATATGTTTGTGCTGAACATATGGAGGCATTGATTAAGGCCTGCAGTAGTGGTCTGGTGGCATTTGGCCATGTGAAAAGAATGGCAAAAATCTACAGATGAGCTTTTGGAAATATGCAGAAATATAACAATGTAATCTCACCACAAGAATTCCAAAGTAGATGTGAAAAAGTTTCAGTGCGTGGTCAAAAACAGTTAGAAAAGCAATCCCTCTTAGTAGTAGCATATATTCAGACAAAACAGCAGAATTTAGTGGATCGAATAGGTCAATACTTTTAATATTAAAGAGCACATAGAGAAGATATGAGATGTGCAGCAACTGAAACTACGCATACTGGAAGCCTGTGCTAGCATTTTTCCTGCGGTGTTGCTATCAGTGTGTGAAGAGTGGGAGAAGAGGGTTGCATTGACAATCCAACACAATGGGCAGCACTTTGAACACATTTTATAAGTGGTCAGAAACTTGTAAATATCTCATGAAAGAATAAAGTTACATTAAAACTTTAACATAAACCAAGCACACCATTGTTTTTCTTGTGAAATTCCCAATAAGTTTGATGTGTCACATGACCCTCTTCCCATTGAAAAAACAAAAGTTGGATCCAAACTGGCTGACTTCAAAATGGACACAATGGTCACCACCCATCTTGAAAAGTTTTCCCCCCTTCCATATACTATATATTACAATTACAGACTGTAGAACACCTGTTTCTCTGCATACTTTCTTACCCCCTTTTCACTCTGCTCTTCAGTGGCCACAGGACCACCACAGTGCAAGTATGATTTTGACAGTGGATGATTCTCAGCGCTGCAATAAATGTAGATTCAAGGTAGGTGTTCCTAATTTTTATCATTTTCTATCATAAATACATAAATTCAATGTTTTTGTGTTTACAGTTTAGGCCTGTTGCAGCCTAAAATATGTTCTTGGTTTTCCTGCCTCACTAACCCCTGTAAATGTTGACTGTAATGCCTGACTGTAACCAAAAAAATATGTAAATGATACAGAATTTAAATTCAATCAGCATTACTGAACAGCATTAAAAAAACAGACAGAAGTTGTATTTTCCAACAATTGTACATAGAGCATGAACCAAGCAATTAAAAAAAAGCATGAAAGGGGTAGAGATAAGAATCATTGTTTATTCTTCTAAGGTGTTTTCTGAACACGTGGATAAGTGATAAGCCAAGAAACACACACAGCTGTGTTTAGGTGAGCTAGGAGACCCTGGTGCACTCCTTTTCCTCTGAGACAGGTGGAGACAGACACCTCTTTACCCCTTCAGAACCAACTACCCACCAACAGCCTTAACAACCCCCCACCCCCACTCCCCACTGCTACACACAGTAAGCTGTGAACTCCATTAGGATCAATACTCTCAAGCAGCGGGCTGATGAATCACTGGCTGTTCCGGGCGAGTCTGCTGTACTCTGCAACCTTCCTCACCTCTCCACAGGCCTCCACTAAAGATAGATGAGATCCCCTGGACCAAATGAGCACAACACTCCGAGCTTTCTTTAAACAGAGGCCCAGCCGTGCCATTGCCACGACGTGAATCAAACGTTCTCCTTCGGCATGGTTCAGATGCATAATTCAACATCACCATCATCATCATCATAATCATCATCATTAGCAGCAGGGGCGAGTAAACCCACAAAGTTCTGCAGGCAGCTGGTACAGCGAGGGAGCTTTATAACAAGAGACCTCAGAGGAAGACACAGTCTAGAAGCTAACAAGTCATCATTACTATTCATTACATTGCTAAGCTGGGAATACGTATGGACTGAACACTGGCCCGAACTGCATCCATAATCATACTGTGTTTATGATGGCAAAACTGACAAAGGCAGAACATTGAATGCTGTCTTGAATAAAATGAATGGAACTATTCAGATTCCAAAATGTTCCTGCCAGAGCCATGCTCACAATATTGTGTATACACAAACATTAGCTGCATTCTGTGGTAAATTGCAAAGTAATTAGGAATCATTGTGCTGGCCATGGACTGTTCCTTGATTGTTATCTCATGTTGCATAATGTTCAAAAACTTGTTTGTTGCATTTATTATGATTAATAATCTTAGAAAATTAAGCTCCTACCCAGAGAAGAGATATTCCATGAGTGCCCATAAAAATGTGTTCATTTTCCACTTGCAACAGTTGTCACAGACATATTGTTGGCAGATTACTATCTGATGTATTTATTACTACTATTATTATTATTATTATTATTATTATTATGTTCAATTAGCTTTTTACTTTTTCTAGAATTGCTATTTGAAAGCAGTCTTTTTGCGGTGGGTCTGGAGCCTACCTGGAGCCTACCAGTCAGGAACACACCCTGTAGGAGGTGCCAGGGCATCCACAGGGTGACACACACTCACACTTTCACTCACACACTCACATCTATGGACACTTTTGAGTTGCCAATCCTGCCACTCTGTGTTTTTTTGGACTGTGGGAGGAAACCGAGCACCCGGAGAAACCCATGCGGAATGGGGAGAACACTTCTCATAGACATTCATCCAGAGCGGGACTTGAACCTCCAGGTCCCAGGAGCTGTGTGACTGTGACACTACCTGCTGCGCCACAGTGCCGCCTTATATATACATCTCATCTCTTCACAAATATATACATTTATATATTTATAAATAAACATATAATTAAAAAAAACAAGGTTTCTAATTACTGTTAACAAATAAATTACGCTTGTAGAACTGTTGTAAAACATCACACTCAAGGTCATGCTATTATTCTAAATATCAGCAAGGTTGTGATTATTATCTTTTCTCTGCCTAAGACCTTATGCCTATATCCGTCTCACAGACATATTGAATATTGGTCCGTCTAGTCTGACAGTGCCATTTTATAAGCAAAAACTCGAGTCGTGAATCAATTGATTCTCTCCACCTCATGTAAAGGAGCTCTGATCATTTCTATGATATGAAAAATATATGTCCAATATTAGCTCATCTTTATTTCATAAATTAGTCAAGTGGATCTTATTGTTATTCCAACTGTATGCAGTGTACAGTACACAGTGAAATGACACAGTGTTCCTCCAGTAACAAGGTACTACATAAAGCTACTCACGCAGTCTTCATAAAGGATATGAGTGCAAACATGTGCACCAATGCAATTACAACAATGAATGATAAAGTTTACAAATTATGCTTCTTGTATAATTTAAGCTAAAATTGTCAGTATACTTAAATTCTTGAAACACCCACCAAAAATGTATCCTTTGGTCAGGAATTCAGGAGCTGAACCAAAGGCTTAACATGTCAAAATAAAATATGGTGTGTTGTTTCTTGAACTATGAACATACACACTAGGGTACATTATGTACTCACTAGTACTCACTATGTTCATGCATTCAGTGCATTTGAGTTCTACATCATTCCACAGGTCATGAAATCTAATCTCATCAAATTTGGGTCAACTCTGAAAAGCTCTCTTACATTGAGCTGAAATCAAATAGATTAATGGTGAGCTCAGAGATTTAACTCTATACTGTCCACAAAATGACATTAATGTGTTGGCTTAATCAATGTAATGAAGCACCTGCTTTACACTTGCTTTAGACACTATCTGATTAAGGTGAACAAATTTGGTCTGACATTCCAGCCTACACACAAACTACATATCGTCTCTGTCCAATGAAAAACATGTATATCCATTTTTGTGGATTCTTAATTTGCTACACCATTTAAACCCAGCAGCTGCCCGTTTTGTGAGATTTTCCTGATGAATATACCGGATATTTTTCATTTCCCATAAGATTACAATTTCTGGACATACATGTTTTTGACTGGACAGTGACAATATAAAACTAAGTGAACAATGTTATTGTGATATTAATGAATGTTTTACATTACAGTGCTGTTGTGCAAGTGAAATTCCTTGTCTGATACATACACTGCTATAAACACTGTAAAAATAATTACATATGTCATGACAATTAAACAGATGTAAGAAAGAGGAACAGGAATAACACAATAAATGATCAACACACAAGATGGAAGCCTGCAGATTGGAATAATTGCAAATATCTGAAAGCTTACTCTCGGATAACTCAGTAATTCATAATTAAGCTATATGTGAATGTAGCAAATAACAGTAATTATCAGAAAAGCTTTGTCATACGAGATAACTAAATGAATCAATCTGCTTCAAATAGCAAATTATGGCTGAGAAGCCAATGGTTGAAATGTGGCATAAAGAGAGAGAGAGAGAGAGAGAGAGAGAGAGAGAGAGTACAATCATATAAAATTATCAGCAAAGGTTAGTGAAGTTAACTGTAAATGTGAATTATAATTTTTTTGTGCCATTTTACAGCAACAAAGTAATCTACATTAACCTACCAGTGCCAGTGAACACATTTACACACACACACACACACACTAGTTCATAGTGGCAGAGAACATACACACCTGCAGTGGTGGGCAGCCAACTTATAACCCTAGCAGCTGTTAGGTGCCTTATCAATGCCAAATGTGGGCTAGAGTGGTATAAATTCCCAATGGGTGTGGAATAATAGATATTTCCTGGAGTGATATTGCCTTTGGGATGTGTTAGGAATAGTGTTTGTGATCCAGAACTAATCACTCAGCATTGGTACCTGACTTCACTAAGGCTTTCATGGCCATTAAATCCTCACAGCAATGTTGCTAACCATGGGATGCAGTCACATGATTTTTTAAATTTATTTTTATTTATTTATTTTGGTTTTCCATATTGGGTACTGGTTGTCTGGTTTTAGTGTGCAGCACTATTGTAAACAGATGAATACGTTTATTTCATGCACAGCTCTTCTCCCTGTGCTGGAGAAAGTCTCCCAAGAGAAGCACAGAAGCCCACCGCCTCTTTGCATCAGGGGGTTAAAATGTTCCCACAGAGTTGCAATATGAAGAGAAAAAAAAACAAAAAACTTGATGTGCTGCTAGCCACATTAGCACTTTCATCACAGTATCTAATGGAAAACTGTGAGCACATTAGACTTCAATGCATTTCTCTGCCAAAATCTGAGGGATGTATTCATACAGTGATCATATAAAAGCTTCAGTAATTGTGTTATTTCACTCCTGTTTTGTTTTAGCATGTAAGAGACTATAGACACAAACCATGCTTTTGTCTTGTTTTTTCCCTTGTTTACAAGGTAAATCTGATCCCACTGACTCTGCACTCTAAAATTGTTACAGATTCTTGGGGGATAAGTTTATCACAACTGTCTGCCTAAATTAGTTCTCTGGATTGCCTTGAAGGTTAATAAAGTAGTTCTCCTTGTCTGAGTAATTAAGTGATCAGTGAATGATGTTTTTCCATGCCACGGCAAAGCTGAGGCAGAATCCTATAGGTCTCCCCACACCCTTTGTAAGGCATAGTGTACGTCATAAGTTAACATTATCTGCCCTAACATAGTGAGCTGTATGTTGAAAATTATTTTTAGTCAGCTATAACATTCATGTTTCCCTGTGGAATTAGTGCCTAATTACTGTCTGGGGGCATGCATTATTAGTTTATCACGTGCACAATGTAGGGAGTATGCCACAATTTGGGACGTGGCACAACCTTTTTGCTGTGTATCTGGCTGCATTAGCACACATCAACTTCAGAGAAAAATTTGGGAACTCAAACTTGAGTACAGTGAACAGATGATAAATGACAAGTGCTTTGTAAATGTAGCCTAATGCTCCACATTACGGCACATTATGGGATTGCCACTGCATTCCATTGACATTGCACCGAAGCTACTGCATAAACATTAGATGTCAGTCATTATTCAGACAGTGGATGGAATCCTAAACAGTTCCTCGCTTGACATAAGGTGCAGTGGTGTAAAAGCCATTAGCTGAAGCCCTGTCTAGTGTGCTCCATGTTAAACAGGGCAGAGGAGCCATTTCATATTCAGCTGCAATGCTCGTGTAGAGAGCAGCAGCAAGTGCTCCGATTGTGGATTATGTCCAGTGATAAATGGTGAAATAAAGTCCACGTTAGATGATGCATGGCCTTCATCTATCTCTGCTCCACTGCTGGAAGGATCTACTGCGTCACATAATTATCAGGCAAATTAATCCGACTAATTACCGATTCGATTATTCTCTCTCGCTCTTGACAGCTCCCTCTTTTTCCTGTGACACTACCCCACTCTTCAAAACACTGGTTTCTAAATGGTCCTTATCCAGGCACATGGTTAATTGCACAGGTGAAAAAAATAACTTCTGCAAAAAGTACAGGTTCTTTCTGCTTTTTTTTTTTTTACAAAAAGAAATGGGATACAAGCAGATCTTGGAAGTTCTAATAAGTAAAGCACATGCAAATTGTGGACAGGTTATAAACCCTGAGGACCATCACTTTAACTGAAATGAACATAATGAATGACCTATCAGATTAGGAGGACATCAGGCAGAAACTGTTAACAAGTAGCCAACGAGAATTAGGCCCAATTCCATTTCTGTCATCTTGCCACTTGGGAAGCTGTTATGTTTAGAATATTTCCCTACAAAAATTGGACAGGTTTTTCTAGGAATCTTCCAGCTCCACCTTAAATGTTGCAGTAGCAACAGGCACCAGAATGTAATCACTCCACCATTTAAGGTGGAAATTTACTAGCCAACAACCATTAACGTACTACTAGCAATATTTTATATTCGTTATAAAGTAAAAGCTCATAACGCATTGAAACTAAGGCTGCCCTGAATAATAATTTTAGTGCTTTGAGTAAGAATTCTGTCTCTGATACCTGCTTTAAAATCCCAGTGTCCGGGCTGCGTTCCCCTCAGAGTGCTACTATTAACAGCTAGCAAGCTGTGAGGGCTCACTAAGGGCACAGGGTATGCCCGGGTTAACCACAGCTTTGTGGAGGTGTTATAATTCAAAATACAAAGCTGAAAAAATCAACGGTTCCATTACAACTGTTCACTTTAAATAAACATTAAGTATTTTAGTGTGTTTAGCCTATTTTAGGTTAATTCATACAAAGGACTTTTATGTTGGCAAGGCTGAATATGGTTGGAAAGGTGGCATTCAGGGATCTGAGCTGAAGATCTCTGTTTTTAGAGCTTGAGACTGAACATTTGTGGAGTGGAGTGTTGCCTTTATAAATAGACTATATTTAGCTAAAATATAAATTAAATTAAAAAATCCAATCCAACTTAATGAATGTCTATCCAAATAGCTGGATTTTGGTATCCAGTCCTAAATGAAAATATATTAAACTAAGATAATAAAATGGATATAGTTTTTAAAGGAACAATTACTGACATTTGTGAGTTTGTTTGGTCACTGGCACAGTAACTTGCCTGTGATTCACAAAGCATTCATATCACTCTGTGTCCTTCTGAACAATCTCTGTTTGAAGGACCATATAGCCCTAACACTAGACCCACTTTCCCACAGCCAATTCACTTACCACACATGCGCTTTGGGATTGTGGGAGGAAAAACATCACCAAGAGGAAACCACACCAGACTCTTTGGAGACAGTGACCTAAATACTAACCCCAGGACACTAAGACCATGGGGCTGGGTTTTAGTGACACTGTAGAACCACCGTCACTACCAGTAACTAAATAACATATTAAGATTTGTTTCTCGAATCTGAATGATTGTTAAAGTGTGCTGCAGGGAAGCCCAGTATTTCTGTATTTTCATGAAAGAGCTGAAAATTGTTTGAGTAAATAATCACCCCATTTAACCAGTTTTTGCAACATCAAGACAAATGCCAGCTTTGAGTCCACATTTCAACAATCCACATTAAAATGTGAAAATAATTTTGATTCAATGTAGATCTGACTGGAGGGAAATATATATGTGCTGCTTTATCTCTGTTCAAACAAAACAGGCACAGAGTGGTTGTGTAAACTCCATTTATATGTAGATGCCATTCATGAGCTCCATTCTCCAACGGCAGAGGAGCTTGTGTATCATAACTTGTTTATCGAGCTCCTGGGACATCAATTTTGGGTAAATCATCTAAGATGGCCATGTGCATATGAGCTTTGTGTATGTGTGTGTGTGTGTGTGTGTGTGTGTGTGTGTACAGGAGTGGGAGAAAGAGATATCATGGTTATTATGATCATTACTGTGTCTGGCATTGGTCCAATTTAGTTTGTACACAGCAGCCTTGAATTGAAGAGGATGATCTGAGAGAGGGATTGTGAGTGTGTGTATGTGTATGTCTGTAGTGTGTATGAATAGTGGATGATTATGAGTGTGTGTAGCCGTGTGTGTGTGTATCTTTTAGGCATCTGAACCAAACGGAATATCAGTTTCCTATGAGAGAGCAAAAAACGTACAGCCCAATGGCTACAACTCATTTCTCTTTCTTAATCCTGAGAGGGGAACTGAAACACATTTGCTTTTATACATTTCTCACACCATCACTCACTCGTGTGAGTCCTACGCCTGGAGAATCCCAGAGTACAGCGTTCAGAAGGCACTGTTTACAGCAATATTACAAAACAGCCCTATTTGCCTTTATGAGAAAGTGTCAGCGCTAATGACCAAAGCCAGCTCTACTCTGTGCCGAGGACAAAATAACGAGAACAAGAGGAAAAGCAGGAACAAAATCACATATCCTCAGATAGAACCTAGTCATAAAAAAGAGGGAAAAAAAAACAGTGTTTTAGAAGCTAGAGAGGGGGCCTTTGAAGAAAATAGTGGTATTAGAAAATAGTCATGATAGCTGATAGATGACTGTAATTATCCAGCAGTGCAAATGCTCCCACTAAGAGCAAATCAGCCCCGGCGCTTTGTCTCTATCTGCTCTCCGTCCCTCGGTAAAGTGGAATTTGAGAGCCCTTTGAACGCAAAGTGCTGCTGTTACACCATCATCTAACTTCAATTTGGTGTTAATGGTCCCAGCGATTTATTATCCATGGATATATGTGTTGGAGTGCAAGTGTGTGTGACTACACTTGCATGTGTGCGCCTACAGAACTGGCTGCATGAGTGGAAACAAGAGAAATCTCTAAATATCATTTTAAAACAAATGTAGCGCCACAGTCGCTCTTATCAGGACGGTAATGAAATGTACAGAGTCGGCCTTCTCTCACTTTGACCCCCTCGGTTAACATAAGAGGAGTGCCTTTGTGTTTTTATTCGAAACAAGAATGAAATAGCACGTCCGCTCAGCTAACAATGACGCGGGGAGTGCATGGAACTCTCTCTTTCACTGTTTTGATGTGTTTGAAACAACCTGTCCCATTAATTATTATTTCCCACACTATATAACACTGGTGAACCATGACTGAGCTTTCAGTTCAGGCCATAAATGTCAAAACTGAATCAAAACTGTGAAAAATAGCTTTATGAACATGCTAATTCCTGCTAGGATTTGGAGAATTTTAATAGTTTGTTAATCATTTCTGGCAATTCTAGGTGAAAAATTAGATATTTGAAACTTGTAAAAGCTAAACTTTTTTATACGACTCTTGTAGCAGAATATTAGCATGGATATTACCAGTGGTGACTGGTGAAACTTATTCCAGGTGGGACTACGTGTGCCACATTGTCAGTTTCAACAACCATCCCCATACAATTTAGCACATACTGCAGGACACCAGAGCTCTGTAAAAATCATTTTTAATGCATATACAGTATATATATAAAACAATACTGTTGGACTGAAAATGAGTGTACTGTTTACACATATCCTGTTTACATCATGGTTACATCCAGTTAACGTTTACAGCACAAATACACTTAAAATTGCAGTGTCTCTCCCTCACACCACCCCCCCCCCCCACTTACAAACTGTATTGTATTATACTGTATGGATATTGTTTTGTATTTTCTTTGCCATATCTTTTGCACTTTAATGTGTATGCACTGTTTTATGTTTGCACTAGCTTTGCACTAGTTGCACTTCAATGTTGTGTATTATTTTATGTAGCACATTGGTCCTGGAAGAACGTTATTTCGTTTCACTGTGTACTGTAAACACTGTATACTGCTGAAATGACAATAAACTTCTTGAACTTGAACAATCAGCAGATTAATACTTATCAAAAGCAACATAAATTGCAGCTCTAATGTGCTCAGATATAAGGTAGATCCTATTATAGGAATTTTGCATTACAGATCAGCAACATAAACATGACAATATTAGGAATTTCTAGGGTGCTGTTTTTTGCTGGATTATACTGTATCTACTGTATATACAAAGAAATCTGTGGCTAAGTTCTTGACCTGTAGTGTCTTCACCAATATTTTCCTCTATGACAGATTTTGAAGAAGAGGAAGATCTTTTTAAATCTGGAGGCAGCAGGAATCCTGTGCCCTGATTAATCACCAATAACCATCAAGTCTTTACCCCATCGTGAACTGATTCTGCGTGGGGCGAGACACGAAGGCCCTTGGAGGTGTCCAATTAGAGAACACTGATTGGCCAAATGTATGTCATTGTATGGGTATTCTCTTTCAGCAAAGGTTTATCATTGGCTTTGCTTCTGCACTGACCCAGCGCAAAGTGGGTCCTTGAAATGTCACCCTCTGCTGTAGAGCAGCCAATGAAAACACTGTCCAGTAGCAATATAAATGAAAAGGAAGCTTCCTTTTTTTTAATAAATTTTATATATTACATATCATTTTACATTTGCAATATACTAATATCTCAAACAAGTAGCTAATGATTTTACAGACATTTCATTTTATTAAGTAAATAAAAATGATATTTTCCTGTCAAATTTATAAATGCCCCTGGGTTTAACCTTACTTTGCAGTGACTCTTTCAGTAAAGAGCCCTGACATGAGCTGCTACTGTACATTTTTAATGCCTGACTGAAAATTGGTATTGGTTGGCTATTACTCTCATTTACAGTGAAGTATCTGGGACTTCCTGAAGGCCTAAATGACCTTTTTTCTGGCTGAATTGGTCCCACTCTTCTTGCAGTTCCTAATTATGCTAGTGGTTAATCTGACATATGTTAGGTCTTCAGTTCAGCTCCTGTGATTCTAATGAACAGAGCAGGTTTACTTCATTAACCAGAAGAAAAAACTTTCAAATCTTTAAAAATTTAACCCCTTTGTTTCTAACCAAAACTAATAATAAAAAATAAATATTGTAATTAAAATTTTACAGAAATCATTGCTTCTCTTTTGAAGGCCTTTAGGGCTTTCCACCACTGCAATACACAGGAAACAGTTATATTGAAGGGAATTTAAATAAGTTTATACATCAATGTTACATGTTGTTTGTTCATCGCTTTGTGAGAGAAGCAAATTCTGTGTGTGAGATATGGTATGGTGTTTGTAAAGCACATCATACTATGCATCATGGGATGGTGAAATTGTCCTGGATTTTCCACAGTGTTTTTGTGCTCTAATACAAAATAGACTTCTGAGGCTGTGCATCATGTTGTTGTCGGCAGCATACCTAAATAAGGCACTCCAGGTCTAAGCCAGTTTTGCCTAAGGGAAAAATGAATGGTGTTTTCGAAAATCACCTCGAAAAAATATCATCTCATCCTGTAGTAAACAGCTCAGTTCTGAAACAGATATTTGGCCCTGTTTACATATTCTACCAAAAATATCACTTGGTCCTTTGCATTATGAGGTTATTAAGTAGTCAGAAAATAACCACATTCCTACAAACATTCTCCATGTATACTGACATTCCTGGACATTTCTTTTATTGACATTAACATGTTACATTTAAATGACTTAAATAAAGTCAGAGAAATAAAGACCATCTCTGTAGTCAATTTATGGCTCTGTATACCTTGCTTGTGCTACTTTCTCAAAAGGTCTTTCAAAAGGTGATGACCTCCACAAGACCACCCAAGGGTGTGTGTTACACGAAGTGTTGTTATAGGGACGGCAAACAAAAGAGAACTGGCCACTTAGCGTTCTCCTCCAAGTGTGTTTTGCCATCCAATGACCTTGGTGGACAAACAGGTGGACAAGAAGTCATGGCTGGCTTTAGATGATTGGGAGTAAGCATGTGTTAGCATTCACATGAGGGCAAAGCAAATGAATGAATGCCGTTCATTTTCCCATAAACTGAATGCTAA
The DNA here is from genome assembly GCF_029633855.1 of Hoplias malabaricus. Taxonomy (NCBI): domain Eukaryota; kingdom Metazoa; phylum Chordata; class Actinopteri; order Characiformes; family Erythrinidae; genus Hoplias; species Hoplias malabaricus. Next base: position 14,400,383 of record NC_089817.1, read on the forward strand.
TATCCTCAGAGATCTGTGGAACAGTTTGGGACCTTCGTCTTTGTCTCTGTCTCTGCCCTTCTGTCCCTCTCTATCTGTATGTGATACCTCTCATCTCCCATTCTCTCACTCCCTGTTCTCTGTCTTATTAAAGCCTTAGCATGGACTACACTCCTCCAGGCTGAGTGACATCTCGTCTTTTCTGAAGGTCACTCCATAGCCCATAACTGCTGAGAGCACAGCGGCAGACCAGTCTTAGTTTTAAAGCTCCATCCCGATTGGGCAATGCAAATATTATAAAAGGGATTTTTACATGCGCTCACATCAGGCGTGTAAAACTATACGAGGCTCCTCTAAAGACCCGAGGCTTGTTATCGAAAGCCTCGTAATTTGACGGAGAGTTTTATTTATTTTATTATTTCCCCCCCACCCCCCTCTCCACTCTTCCCCTCCTTTCGTCAATCAGTGATGGGCTCCCGAGAGGACACGCAAGGATAAACACAATCTTGGCAGCTCTGCTCTTGTGGTTAAAGAAGTTCTCTCCATTAAAATTGCATTCTGAGATGCATTCTGCTGCTGATGAGAGGCCTCCTGGTACTCTGCCGGCCTCAAGCCAAAGCCTGTGCAGTTATCTTCTAAGTCTTAATCATTTAGGAAGAGAAGAAACTGCGAGAACAGAAGAAACAGACTGAGGGCTTTGCACTGAGGGGATTTTACACGTGATACTCCAACAAGAGCGCGTGTAGTAAAAGACAATAGGAGAAGTGTGTGTATAGATATTGTGGAACCAGTGGAGCTTCTTGCTGCAGAGACTACTCTGGCCTTTGATGTGGTTCATTTTGGAGTGGGCAGAAGGCATGACTGGAGATAAGGCGCTGTTTCATTAACTATTTATGCTCTTTCAGAAGTGAATCAAGACACAGTTTCACTCTTTTTCTTTCTGCAAACAAAGACTAAAGTAGCAGTAGTAACTAACAGAAAGTCTTTTGTCCTCTGGGCTGAGCTCTTGTGGTTCATGCTCAGGGTTAGATCTTGGCAGCATGTCTGTCTCTTTGATTAAAGCACTACTACATGAGGATGGGGCTTTGGAGACCTCTGTGGTGGAAATAGGGAATCGCAAGCCACTTGCAGATCTTTTTTTAATTAATTAATTAAGTAATTAATTAATTAATTAATTTATTTATTTATTCCACCCCCCCCACCCCCCTCCACCACCACCACCACCACCTATACCACCACCACCACCACCACCACCAACAACCCCCAGCCCCGCTGTCTAGCTAATTTTACTCTCAAGCCCAACATCTGTGCTTGGAAACATCACTGAGCTAATTTAACAATGCTGCCCGGGTACACTGTATTTAATCCCAGCACTGAGAGGCAGTTGCCCTTCTAAATAAAAGATGGTAAACCAACATAAACTGTAGGGAGAGTAGAACAGCTAATACTTCAAGGGTCTGTCTCGGGGATCATGTTGAACAATCAATACATTTTAGAGCTCTTGTTATTTTGTAACCTCTCACACTGCACCAAAACTCTCGATCTGACTGACCTACTTTATACCTTGCAAACACATATAGACAAACAGAACAAATCAGTGTACACAGATTCTCCTTACTCCGAATGTGTGCGCAGGCGCAGATTTCTCTTTTTTCTGTTCTGTGGGAACGTGGCCAATGTGGAAAAGCATTCTGAAATGCCAGAAAAGCAACTGCTTTTGTCAGTTGTCCTTGACTGTTTGATGAGATATTTTTGATTGGTGGAATAGCGGTTGATTTGAAATTCCAAATCTGACCTGCCCTTAATGATCCACTATCTTGGGGTACAAAACACAAGGGGTAGATCAAGCTAAAATAAGTAATCCTACCGCGGGAGATAGATCTCTGCTGTCTTCTCATGATAACAACAAGATGTTGTGCAAAAACGTCAAAGCACCGCTGTGCTAGCTAGTGTCAAATCTGCTCGAGCGGATTCTCAGAGGGTGACCATGTTTTGTGACCATGATCACAATGGGTGCGTCCGTAAGGGTTTAGATGCTGTGGTGGTGGTGGTGGGTGGGGTGGTTTCAAGTTGGCCTAAATTGTAGGATCATGGCAGTGTGTGTGTGTGAAGATAAGAGGGAGTTAGATATCTGTAAAATCATTCAACTATATGTGTGAACATAAATACATAAATATTTTTCTCATTTACAAAGACTATAATAGATATTAAAATAAATATTGTTATACTGTTAAAATGAGTCATTTTTGAAATTGTAATATTTAATATTTGTGCTAATAAAAATACATCAGTAAAAAAACAAACAAAAAAAAAACGTACAACTGATTTTTTAAAATAAACTGTCAGCTGTAGTGGGAAGCAGTTGGGCCAATGGCTGATGTAAATGCAGGTACATGTAGACCAATAGTAGTGGTGATAAGGCAAGACTTAAACAGGTATTTAAACAGGTTTAAAGCTGAATAAATGAGCACTAAATAAATTACTGTAGAATCATACCCTGATATGAAAACAATACAAAATCCTGGATATTGTACACAATTTCAAAAACCCAGCTGGACACATTTTTCACATCTCCCCCCAAAAAAAGCACATGTCTTGGAAAAAAAAAGACATGGTCACTCTAGTTCTCCTCCACATCAAAGGTCACTGTCTTCTGAATAATAATAGTCTCCTCTGCCTTGTTCTTGACTGCTGTTTGTTCAAAATTCTGTACAGTCCTGTGTGATCATAGTCAACATTTCTGAGTGTTTACATTCTGGTTGTGTCTTCTTTGTTTTGATTTCTTGATCTGGGCTCCGGTTTATGAATTTTGCTCAAAATGTATCCCCCTTGTTGGACTGCTCACTTGATTCTGGCTTATCTTGTTTTTCACTACAATATCGTAATTGACCTGCAATTGACTCCTGACTGTGTTTTTGAACTGTCACAGCTAGGGATGTTTTGGTCCTTACCTGCATCCTAATGGAAATAACTGTTATGCTACTGATACTGAGGTGTTATTATCTGATTGTGGCTTGGATTCTTTGAATTTCCATGTGCTGAGGAATGATGTTAGGCACTATGCTCTCAAGCATTGCCAAGTTTGTGGGCTTTACCCCTGCTGGGTATCTCTTCCATCTAGATTAGAATGGAGATCTAACTAGTCTGCAAAAACTGAAAAATGTCTGATAAACTGCCACCAAACTCAACCACATAGCCATGATGTCTGAATGAATATTTTACGCTCTCTTTACTGACTCAGTACTGCTACTCCTTTCATTTCTATAAAAAAAAAGAATCTCATGTAGTTTAGCATTAATCTGCTTTTTTTTCCATCCCTTCACAGGGCACTGACACATTGCTCTCGATAGCACTATAATCCAGCAGATTACCCATCATTCCCTGCAGACCACTGTGCTCACCTGCAGAGTGGGGACTGACAGGGTCCTGAGCTCACTGTCTCTTCTTCAATGAACTGAAAAATAAAATCCCTCGTTTCAGGATTACTGTCCTGAACTATCTCTTGAGCTCTCGACACATGCATGACAAACATATTACTTCTGGGAGGTGTGGATGGGGGGTGGATGGGGGTGTTTAACCATTACATCTGTACACCTAGAAATGTTTGTATGCAAAGAATTTCAATGAGATTGCAAGATCAAGGTTTCACATACCTGCCAGCCCCTTCATGCATTCTGCTTTACAAATATTCTCAAGCTCAGCGCATATCTGCAGGCTTACAGACCAGGATTTAGCTTCATGTGCAATGTAATGGAATTACAACAGCTATCATTGTAAGGCAATGCCACAGTACACAACACAAACCAATATGCAGCTTGAAATCATGGGGGTTCCCAAGCCTTGGCTTGTAATGAATTGCATTGGGGATTTTAGGATAAAAATCCTTTGCTCATGCAAAGTCCTAATGTGATTCTTTATGAAAGATTCCATGTCTTGGTACATCTAGTGATATCCAAAAATGACCTGAAAAACTAGTACAGGGGTCAAATCATGCTGATTTTACTTTTGTGCCATCCTCCCAGAGGCCATTCTGCCAGCTCAATGAAAATCAACTAGCCCTACTATCAGATTAACTGGGACACAGTTGGCTTTCTGTGTGTGAAATGCGAGCATGTGTTGAGCTGCTGATGAGCAATGAGTGGTGAAAATGGTGGTGTGAGCTCAGCCCTTTTTTAAAAAAAACAAAAATGAACCCTTTCCAGAATGTGGTTAAAGTGGATAAAGCACACATTGAAATAGCATTTAAACATCATAAAATCACTTTTATTTCTAGGTTGACTGTATACATCTCCACTAAAATAAAAATCAGTGTTAATGATTGCAAAAAACATATTGTAACCTTAAGAATATTTGATAACAGAGGAAAATTATATTTTATGTAATTTATAACCAACAATGTTATTACATACTTCAAAGTTGTATTGTATATTAACAATATTTGTGTGTGTTTGAGAATCATAATCTGAAATTCAAACACTTTTTGTTGTCATTTATGGTACCTGTTGAGTAGTATTAAAAATGACAACTGTTATGGATATGAGGTAGTTAGAAAATGGCAAATGCAAAAATGTATTTGCCACTGCATTCATTATGACTTTCATTAAGGAAAAAACAGCTGCAAAAGCATGTTCATTGATTTGTTCTGTTCATGGGGATAATAGTGTATCCAAAATACATGTGAGTATTGGTTTAGATGATTTAAATATGGTACTTTAGTTATTAGTTAAATTTTAGGATATTATATAATGAAATACTAAGTGTTATTTTTAATACTATGTAACTGATAGCATCATAATACTATGTAACTGATAGCAATTCAAACTTTGAATAAAAAAAAATGCTGTTAAATATATTTGTACACTTAATACAACAAGAGCAAAGAGAAACTAGGCAAGCCTAGTTTAGCCAGACTGCCATTAGCCATATACCCATTGTCATAGAGGTGTTTCTGGCATTTCAAAAACAGGAAAACCCAAAATACATACCCTTGTCATTGGAAGGTCTGGAGAAGCTTTGATGCTTCATATCAATGTCTTTGTTTACAACAATAACTAGTAATAAACTATAAAATTAGTTTATTACTTATTTTTGAACATTTTGAAACCCAAGCACCTTAACATTTTATCATCCAAGTAATCTACACTTGATAAAGGAACAGGGCATCGCTGGGAACTAGATATTTATTATTGACTTACATCCCTATAAGGGTCTGACTGATAACACTGTGCTGTAACTAATTCAGAGCCTCGTTTATTTTGAGTAACACCTCGCTCTGGTGTTCTGGTTTTAATAAACCAGAGATTTTGTCCGTTTTTGTGTAAAGTTAAACAAAAAGCTGTGGAGATGTAATTTACTCGTCAGAAAGTCAGTAACGGTGAGATATGTCCGTGTATTTGTGTTGTTATAGGGACAGACAAGATGATTTTCTGTTTGTTAATTATACAGTAGAAAACAAAAGGCTGAACATTCTCCAAAACAGAAACATTCTCCAAACATAAAGAAGAGACTATGATAAATATTACCTCAACAAAGTTTAATACCTTTCTGTTTGAGGCTCCAGCAAAACACTGAGCTGCACCCTGGTGGATGGTGGACCTACAGTGCTGAAGCGGCACGAGTGTATCCCAGTTCAGCTCTTAAATCTCTGACCCCTTGAACACCCACTTTTTAGATCAAAAAAGGATACTTGTCCAGGGAAAAGAGGACCTCTGATCATGGCCAAACAATTCCAAATTTATTTAATGAACTGGAATGTGAAATATGGCTGAACAAAAAACAGACGGCTAAATTAACAGTTCATTAGGTGTCAGTCAGTCAGTCTGTAAGCGCATATGCCTCTTCTAGGTCAATAATTTGAAGAGGCAATTCTTAATATGTTTCATATTTTTATTTATTTATCTGACTCAGCAGGTGGCTGTTAAAATAATAAACAGTTAAATTGAATATTAATTCAAAATTAAATACACTGTGGATATTAAATTCTAGTCAAATATTTCAATTTGTTAATATTTAAATATTACTTTTAAATATGATGTTAAAATGTGGTAAAATACTCTCATGATCTATTCATTATGGTCTACCCAACCTCAGTTGCATAACAATGTTTCCCAACAGCTATTTACAGGCTGTGCTGAGGGACTGACTCTACTTTTACATATTTGATGTCTAAACAGAACATAAGTCGAACAAGATGTAGTCCAGCACATTTCATTCATTCATTTAAACTTTTTGCTCTAGATCCTCACACAGTACACAAGCACATAGACCAAATGCACAGTGTTATTCAGAGTGACTTGCAGTAGTAATCCTGTTATAGATACAGGCTAATGCAGAGTTTAGAGTCTTGGCAAATCGTATGTTAAATCGTATTTGCATATTTATATAACACTTGTTATCTCCAAGCACACAATGGTGAATGACTTTGAATGAGGGGGCTAAAAAAACTCCACCTCTCTCAGTTGGTCCCCTCTGAGAACAGAGAGAGGATCTGAATAGGCTGATAAAATAAATTTGGGGGTCGCTGATGAATGTTTGTCCAGGGTGAGGACCTGTGTGAGGAATGTGGTCTGGACATGCCGGGTTAACCCCTGTTTTGTTTGTGGATCTGCCCGAGAGCTTAGCTGGACTATTATGAGGTCTAGACTGGATCTAAATCACCTCTCCTCCAACATTAATGTGTCTGCTTTTAACAGAGAGGGGCAGCTACCCCTCAGAGCTCAGAGCAGTGGACAAGCTTAGGGTCAGCACCCTTTACCGCACAGTGAGAAGACACAGTCATGCTATTGTGTGTGTGTGTGTGTGTGTGTGTGTGTGTGTGTGTGTGTGAGAGAGAGAGAGAGAGAGAGAGAGAGAGAGAGAAGATTTGATTATGTTGCGCTCACATTGTGAAGACCAAAATCTGTTTACACACTCACATGGGGGGAATCTTTCTTGTGGGGACTGCAAACAAGCCACTACAATGTAAATATTTAAGCTTTAAGATGAAAACATGTCTTAAGATTAGTTTAAATGTTAACTTTAGAATTAGGTCTAGTGCTGGGGTTTGGGTTAGGGTTAGGCTTGTTAATCAATGTAATAGCCCCACAATGCACAGAAAAAAATGTGTGTGTGCAAAATACAGCTTAAGACGTACAAACTGAAAATATATAGAAAATATAAACATCAAATGTTATTTGCTTTATTCATCAAAGTATATGCAGAAACTAAAAAGAAATTTGATATTCATAGTGTAGATGTATGACAGGTTTGAGTTTTCTCATCTGTTTTTTTCTTTTTATTTTGATGTTATTTTTTATGTATATTTTATTAGAATAATTGTAAAACTATACACATATGGTATGACTCGAAAGTTTTTGGGTGTTCTTTTTTAAACTGATCTTAACTCAGCTGCAGACGATGACCTCAGTTCTCTTTGTGTTCACACTGAAGGTAGATTAAAAAGAGTTTCTTTTCTGGTTCCTATCAGCACTGATGAGGGCTCAGAAACCTGTGCTATTCATATCTCAGGCCTTTTAGAACTCAAACCCAAGCCGTACAACATTTAATTATGGGTAGGGTATAATGAAATGATAAAAGTGTTGATTTGTCTGTTTAAAATAGCTGCATAAGGCCAAATAGTGATCAGGATGCTTGTGGACATTAACATTAATCTAAATAAATTGTTTATTAGCCACAGTAATTGTCTTACCTAAATTATGACCAGTCCAGAGCACTGTGGGTGTTTACTTACAGACAACAATAAATAAAAGAGCAGGCTCCAGTGTCTCCATTGTGTGACAATACAAACACATTCTTCATCAGAACAGAGCTACACACCTGCACACACAGCCTGAGTGCGTCTTTCTATAGGTGTTTGCTCCTCAGGAAACCTTAAGGGGGCATTAACTATGTTAATAAAACAGTGCTGTGGAAAATAAAACTGTTTTAACACATTATTAACATGTTACTGATATATACTTTTATGTCACATTGTTCTGTCTTATCTCCCTGAGACCACACAGACCCACATGCAGCCATTGCTCTCCAGTTTTTGTGGTTTGTTTGTCCCATAAAGAGATTGTCGCAGCACATGGCAAAACCTGTGGGCATTAATCAAAACACTAATCCACAATGCACGCATTAAGCAGGCCACAATATGAAATATGAACCAAACCAATTTGGGTTCACTTTTGGATCCATTTCGAGGGGTTTCAGACTTTTGGATGTGTTCACATATCCCGCAAACGAAACCATGACTCAGCAGTCTGAGACCTAGTCTTAGAACAATACCAAACCTCTGTGCAGACAGTCAGGTATGAGCAATTAGTATATGCTTTTCTTATGGAAACACTCTTCCTGTTCTTTAATTTTCTTTCCCTACTGTTCTTCAACAGTTACATAATGCAGTTTCTACTGTGCTGAGCATGGAGTAGCAAAGACAGGGGCTCTGTTTTCCTATGGCACAGTGAGATACTGCACTAACTGACGTATAGCAACACACTGCTTGCGACCCAGAGTGTCCTACAGCTAGTTTACGCCTTCATTAACAAAGTGCTTGTCCTTAGGGTCCCTGATGTATAAGGTTGAATTATACAGAGCAAGTTTCGGAACTGAATTTTCAGACAGAAATTGTTGACTGAAATTCTAAAGTGAAAGAGAATCCACTGAACAATAAATATAAATTTAATTTTCAAAAAGTTAAAAAGAAAATACAAACTGGTTAAACTATACACTCTTTAAAAATGTGAACCATTCAATTACTTTCATTCAACCTTTGTCAGTTAAAAATCTCCATAATCGTCTATTGCATGTCAGAAGCATCACAATGGATTTTGAAGCTGTATTTTAAGGTAAAAATACTACCTAGTGACCTTTTAAATGTTAATAAGACCTAGAAGTGTTTTTCTCGATTTTACATTGGGAACCTCACTCACTCATTATCTGTAACCGCTTATCCAGTTCAGGGTCACGGTGGGACCGGAGCCTACCCAGAATCACTGGGTGCAAGGCGGGTACACACCCTGGAGGGTACGCCAGTCCTTCACAGGTGACAAACACTCACACCTATGGACACTTTTGAGTCGCCAATCCACCTACCAACGTGTGTTTTTGGGCCGTAGGAGGAAATCGGAGCACCCGGAGGATACCCACGCAGACACAGGGTGAACACACCAAACTCCTCATAGCCAGTCACCCAGAGCGGGACTTCAACCTACAACCTTCAGGACCCTGGAGCTGTGTGACACAATGGGAACCTCGCACAAGGTAATTATTTAATTTGTTGCGCATTTATAAAATGTTGTAGTATGTTCATAAGTGCAACACGTGAACATTTCTAAAACCTCTTCATAGTCATTTTCACAATTTCAGACTCAACGGCTGTTTAAAATCAGCTTCAAGTGCAACCAGAACCTCATGAGAGTGACCCATATTATCTCTGTAGCATTTAAGCAGAAGGCCGACTGTACAACACTGATCTACCGTAGCCGAGGAATGAATGTATGACAAGGATAGTTAATTACGTCCAGCTGAAGGTCATCCATTAAATGTTACATAACTCCACTTCTCGGCTATCGACACCGCCACTGTCTCTCAGAGGCTGTCTTAATTACACTCCACTGTATCTTAACCTGGATCTTCAGCCTTTTTTCACAGCAGGCTTGTAGGCCTTGTACAAGGCAGGTTTAACGTTAGTCATTTCGGAAAAGCAGAAAATGCACCTCTCTCTTAAAAGGCCGGCCAAAAATACACAAAGAGATTACTGGCCAATCATTTTTCATGTAATGTAAAACATGGGCTGAGCCGGATAGACCTGCCACAACATCCAAAACACAAGTGCTGCAGTACAGGAGTGTAATAAGAGCCAGAAGCACTCTGAGACTGGATATTGACTTTTGTCTGAGCAAATATTTAACCTTAAGCTTCTTTAAGCTGCTATGGCCGGCTCGCTTTAAAGGCAGCGGCTGTGGTGTCTTCAGGAAAGGTCATTATTTTTAGTGATTAATTATTCCACCTCTTCAGAATTTTTTATTTTTTTCCAGTACATTTAACAGGCAGATCTATATGAAATGGACAAAACACCTACCAATAAATTTAAATGCAGCTACAATGTTCCCAATGTAAAAACTGTAAATGCATAATGTCAGTGAGAACTGGAGCCCCCCGACCCAAATAAACAGTTTTATCATCTTCATACAAAACTTCTTCTGGGATGAAGACTAGCAAGATTCTTCTTCTAATGATGTACACACTATGAGCTAACGTTTCTACAGTCCTCCTCATAGCACATATCATCTGAAATCAAGGCTAATACAGGGAGTTTGTTCACTGCTATTCATGTGGGAAGGCCAGGACATGTCTGTTAGTATCTGATGGCATTCAGCCACAAAATGATTATTAAGCTGTGGTACAGACGCTAGATGATTAGTTCTGGATCATAAAAGCTACTCCAGCTAATCTCAGAGGTAATGAATTGTGCTGCTTCACCCCAGAGAACACAGTTCCATCAACAAGATCTCCAAGTCTTACTACACATACGACGAAAAGGAGAACCCTGGTGTTTGACAACCGTTTCCACATTTCCAGTAGAAGGGTGGCACTGTTTGCCAAACATTTTGTTATGTGTTAGGGTTATGTTGGGTATTGTGTTAGGGTTGGGTTTAGGGGCAGTTTTTTGACATTTTAAACAGATTTTTTTCTTTATTATTATTATTTAAGCACACACTTATAAACAGTTTTCAGTGGAAACTACATAACATCACAATGTATTCTGGGCAATGTCTGCTTCTAAAGTGAACATAAGTGTTGACTCATTCCTTCGCCCCTCCGAGGGCTCATTTAACACACTTCACTTGTGTCCTTAAGTTGACGACCAGTTTTCCTGAAGGTGATGTGGGTGAATACTGAGGTTTACTTGCCTGCTTGGGCAGCAACACTATAACCCACTCATGAGAGACCTCAGATAAGACTCAACACTGCATTCCTCTACACCTATAACATGGTTAACAGGTCACTGTGGATAAGTGCACCCTCAAAAGCCTGTAAATTCAGTTGTAAACTCTTAGAAGTGCACAGTGATGTTATGACTCCACAACCGCTCCATGCTTTTATGGCTTTCATGCTTTTGATCATTTAGTGCAGCACAGAACATTCAGACTAATATTTTTTGCCATTAATCTGGGGTCTGTAGCACCTAGCAGAAAGCAAAAGCTTACGGCAGCGCAGAAACAAATAGATTTTCCCATTACTGATTTCCAGGTGGATCTGCTGCATAACAATAACACGGTCTATGCCTTTCACTCCTTTCCCCTCGCTCTGCAGAGGACTGAACACTAACCCCACACACAGACAATTAGCAAGAGAGAGAGAGAGAGAGAGAGAGAGAGAGAGAGAGAGAGAGAGAGAAACTAAAAAAATAAGAGTTGAAGTGTAAAATGAAAAAGTAGATAAAAGTGTGGGGGACAGAAAATATGAAAATAGAGGGAGAGAGATTAAAGAGCTAAAAAAATAATGCACGATAGAAAGAGAAATATAAAAAGAAATTCAAAGACAAACAAACACAGAGAAAGAGAGAGAGAGAGAGAGAGAGAGAGAGAGAGAGAGAGAGAGAGAGAGAATAACCTTGGATTGAGTGGGTAGCTGGATTAGAGGGGGTGGAGGGTCTACCACTTGTTTTCCTCTCACTGTAGTTAGTCACATCCACTCTCCACTCTCTTTCTCTCTCTCGCGCGCTCTCTCTAGCTCTCTACTCTCCTGACTCAGAAATAACCGAGAGAAGGTTGAATAAAAAAGAACGCCAACATGTTCTGTCTCTGTTTCTCTGATCTCAGTAGTGTATAACTCAGACTCTACCTCTGCATTCCAAATGCAACAGCCACATTCATGCAGACAAGCTGACTGTACCTGCATTAACCTCCCTAATGCAATCAGGGACATACAGACAGTGACAGTTTTGATTATTTAGCCTCTGTACACCACCAAAAGGGGAATTACAGCCTTATTTCACCAAAATGGATCAAAAACAAGAAATCAATATGTGATTGTAGATTTTCTGCTTTACTTCAGGACATTTACCAGAAACACTGCATTGACAGTGTTTTTACAGCCTCATTTTACAAAGTCCACTTCAATGGTTCATAAGTAATTTGACAGTTGACTGATGAACACTCACTGGTTCACAAGAAATTAAGGAGTTGAAGCATCTAGGGTTGGATCTGGAGTTGATGGGACCAGTAGTGATTGGTAGCTGTTCATGAGACCTCTCTTGAGCTCAGCTGGACGACCGCTAAAGACATCTCAAGTGGATGATCACCGAATGCTTTCCTGAAGAAGACCTCCTTCGCAGCATCTAACCAAGTCAAGAACACTCTTGAGGAGTTATGCGTATCGTTGCCAAAGTCTAGGATCAAGAGACGCTGTTATGAATGAAAACACAGACAAGATACAAACCACCACTGTGACATGAGCTCCAAGACGGTGTGCTTACTACATTATGATTCCTTATGAGCGTATAGTTAATTTACAATCAGTAAGTAATCTCCTATCCAAAAGTGGCACTGTTTTGCTAAATGTTTTGTTTTGTTTGTATGCAAGCACTAAACCTCGTGGAGTTTAAAATTAGGTTTAAAGTTAAATGTAAGGGCTTAGGATTAAATTTAGGGGTAGAGGTAGGCTTAGGGAATGTTAAAATGCCATTTTTTTCCTGCTGGGTTGCCAGAAATTCCAGTGAACTTTAGTATCTGTCAATCACTACTCTGAGGCAGTACTTAATTTGGGGCAGGAGAAATGTAATTCTTTACCAGACCACAGGTGGGGATGAACATGATTGTTTGGCACACGTTGGGCGGAGATTTTCAAATACTGCACCATAAACCAATAAAGCTTTGCCTCTGCCCTTGTGATGGTCAGAAGTGAATTTGTTAGAAATTTTGAAAGAAAATCCACCTACCAACTTGTGTTTTTGGACCATGGGAGGAAACCGGAAAACTTTGCACCCAGTGATTCCGGGTAAGCTCCTGACCCACTGCATGGAAAAACGGTTTAAGACAATGAATGAGTGAATGAATGTTGAAAAAAATCTCTGTATTTTGTTTTGCTTGAATGGAGGATAATGTAATTGCCTCTGAGATTATGTAGAAGTGTTTTCCTGTACTTTTGTGTTATAACTGTTGCCTTAGAGGAAGATACAGCATGGTATACAATAAAATGTACTGGTTTATGGTGTGGTATTCAAATATATCCGCCCAATGCTTTTTAACAAATCACATTCTTCACTGCCTGCTGGTTGGTAACCAATTACATTCCTATTGCCACAAAGGCAGCACTCCCTCCAGAACCATTTTCAGTAGTGACTTTGCACACATGGTAACATTACGGAATATATAGTACACATTTTAAGAATAGCCATTACATTTCGTACTTGCTGCACAAATCCTGAAAATGTTTTTTATTAAAATATTTATAAATGCACCTTGAGATCCACCTGACTAGTAGCACAAAATTGTGAAAATTACTATCAAAAGGTTTTAAACATTTTACATGTTACACTTATGAACTTACTACAACATTTTATAAATGGGCAACAAATTAAAAAATTTTGCAAGGTTCCCATTGAAAAAGCCAGAGTAGACTTTCCTTGAAACATCTGGAGAATATTGATGAAAACTATATTAAATTGTAGTGTAAATATAAGAAAAGAACAGTATGGTGAAGGAAAAGAAAGACTCATGATCCAAAGCATACCACATAATCTGTCAAATGTTTTGGAGGCAGTGATATGGCATGGGCATTTGGAACTGGGTCACTGGTGTTTATTTATGATGTGGCTGTTGACAGAAATAGCAGGGTAAATTCTGAAGTGTATAGAGATTTACTTGCTGTTCAGAATCAATCAAATGCTGCACAGCTGCTACACCTCAGAGTATAGAATAATAGTATAGAATAATGACCCAAAACATACAGTGAAGGGAACCCAAGCTTGTTGAGGCAAAGAAATGTAATGTAATGTATTACTGCCTGTTTCAGTCATCTGACCTCAAATGAACTGAGCCTGCTTTTCCCTTACAGGAGTACTTTGACTGCACTATACAGGATATCAAGGGAGGAAAACGTCTGTTGGTTTCCAGATTTCAGATACTCATTGACTGCAAAGAATATTAGAACTTAGAATTTAGAATCGTTATTTATAATTATGTTAACTTGTGTAATCAATATTAAGGCTGTAAAATCAGAGAGACTGTAAAAGTGATCTGTAAATCCATAAACTGTTAATTCATTTCTGACTTAAAGCTCCAATAAAAACCAAGCATCTCCCAAAAATGGAACTTTACAAGAGAAGGAAAAACATTCCTAATTTCATTGGAGATCAATGTAAAAAAAAAAAAAAAAAAAAAAAAAAAAGCTTTTTTTCAAGTAATTTTGGAGCATTTCTATTCGTCCATTCATAATGACATTTTCACACAATGTGAAGAACAGCTGCTGTGTTCAAATGATGTTGTAAACTAATAATCCACAGTGACTTGCCTGGTTATATTAAAGTAAAAATAATTTAAAATTAAAAATAAAAAAACAATAATAATAATTGTAGAATAATAATAGTAATAATAATTTAAAAATTTCTCAAGGTCCAAAAACTGAACCTAACTTCAGACCCTTTAAAACAGCACCTAGCCAAAAGCTCTGATTTATATTATATACAGCAATCAGCCATAACATTTTGACCACCTCCTTGTTTCTACACTCACTGTCCATTCTCTGAGATCCACTGACCAGACAGGAGCACTTTGGAATTTTATAATTACAGACTATAATCCTTTTGTTGCTCTGTATACTATAATTTTCTTCCTTTCACTCTGTTCTTTAATTTTTTCCCCATGGTGCACTATTCTCAGTCCAGCAGTGCCACTGAGGGCTTTAAAAACTCTAGCACCCTAGACACTACTGTGTCTGAACTACACATACAAGTACAACACCTTCCAGCTGTGTGGTGGTTGTGTGAGGGTCCTCACCAGTGAATAACAGGGTGAATTGGAGCAAACAATGTATTCAGAGCAACAGATGGAATCCAGTCTTTAATTGTAGAATTACATTGTGCTCCTGTGGACAGTGGAACTGAGATAGTGGACAGTGAATGTATTAAGCTGAAATAAGGAGGTGGTCATAATGTTGTGGTTGAATGGTGTACAGGACAATACAGAGATAAAATGACATGTTCATTATACACCATAAGGACTGACATTTTGTAGACACCTGATTTTCCAAGCAACATGCCAAGCAACATCTAGAGGGGCAGAAATCCTCCAACGGTAGAAACTTGTGGCTGTCTGGTACATGATGGAAAAGAAGAGGACAGCTTGTTAAACAGTTCCATGGAGTTGCCATGTGTCTAAAAACAGAACAACTTTTCCCTAAACCTCCAGTAAATGCTTCACTACAGACGAGTGCTCTTAATTTAGCCCCCACAGCAGAAGTTATTCGTTTTCCACTTGAGATCAATACGATTATGATGTACGAGTTTCTCATGTGGTGCTTTCGGCATTAATTAATTCCACGTAATTTCACGTCACATCACCCAGGAAGCTCATAATGAAGCAGCAGCGCATTAGCCATCTGATGGCCCCATTCACACTTCACACTCTCTCAGCTGTGGAGCTTCTTCTCATATTCTGAGCTGAGATTTCAAACTCCACACCAACTAACTGAAGCTCAGACTCCTCATAGTCTCTTTCAAATTCCAAACCTTCAATCACATACAATGCCACCAACCTGGGAGGGTGAAGGTAAACACGTGCTACCTCAACACAGGGGACTGTCTGCCCTGACCTGTCTGACTCCCACGCAATTGTGTTATTGGACTCCTGACTTGGATTGTTAAGGCACCACCATTGTTGATATTGGACCAATAATAGGGCTAATGTTCACTCAGGTATAATTATTTTAAATCTAGCTGACATAGTCTGAGAAACTGATATTTCTCATGTTAAGTTTGTTTCATGCATTTTTAAAGATAATTTTGCTTATGTCTTTGAAAAGTAAACATATACATTGATCTGTGTGCACTGACAGATTCTATTTCAAGTGAAACTTAACGTGAACAAAATCATCCACCTACAGAGTTCATGTCATTTAATACATTTACTAGTCAAATAAAAAAAGTTCATTTACCAAGTAAACTTTGTTAATTTGTTTATGAAACACAGAACCTGATAGCAATTCTTAATTAAAAACCTACAAAAAACATGGTCAGAGGAATATGTTTAGGAATATAGTTGTTACATACTTAATGCTTACACATGATTCCAAGAATAGAAACTAAAATTGATACATTAACCTTGATGTATTAACATAAGCTTTATGTGGGAGAGGAGTACTAGAGCTACCTCAAGTTTAGTTGAGGGATTTAAATGTGCAAAGGTGAGTCGTGAGATGATTTTGTCAAGATCAAAAGGTGTAGTGGTAAAAGCAGCAGCATTGGTCACGAAAGCAGGAAGGAAGTGGAATCCGAAAGTGGCCTTGCAGGTAGCCAGGAGCTCATTAGACCTAGAACTAAGGGATGTGATTGGGCCAAATACAATGCGGAAGAGCAGGCCTTGGGTCGGGTGATTTGTGGAAAGTTTTTAGTAAGGCCACATCATCAGAGAGAAGGCAAATGATGACTAGTTTTATTTGCAAGCAGGAGGAGGAGGCACAGTGTGCAACAGCAGTGTCACAGGTAAAACAAGGAGAGTGGCTTCGATGGGAGAATCTAGAAAGTGGAAGATTTCATGGCAAGAATTGTGGGTCATGGAGGCAAATCGTATTAAGTTTTTGCTGGGAGCAACTTATGATGTCCTTCCCACAGCGCAAAATCTTTGAAAGTGGGTAGGTGAAGACCCTAGTTGTGGATTATGTACAGGGGTTGGCACAGTGAAGCACATTCTGTCAGCTTGTAAAATAAGTTTGTCACAGGGTCGGTATACATGGAGACATAATCAGGTAGCTGTGGTAATAAAACAGTTAGCTTTGTTTGTGAGAGGGAATGTTTTTCGAGAAAGTGCACAGGCTAAAAATATTGGTAGATGGGGTGAAGCACGAGATTGGAAAGTGCTGGTGGACGTAGGAAAAAATCTGCAGGTCCCAGAGTGTATTGTGTTAACTATACTGAGGCCAGACATGGTGCTCTACTCTGAAAGTAAATGGATAGTTTATTTCATAAAGTTAACAGTTCCATTTCAGGATGCAGTAGATGAAGCATTTGTAAGTAAGAAGCTGAAATACGTGGACTTGGCGGCTGAGGTGAGGGAATGTGGGTGGCAGGCACATGTAAGATTGGTGAAGATAGATGTTAGGGGATTTGTAGCCAAGTGTGCCACATGCCTACCTGTGCAGTTCTGCATCAGGGGCCAGAAACGAAGGGCAGCTGTGAAGGAGATATCAGAAACAGCTGAAAGGTCTAGTCAGTGGTTGTGGATAAAGACAGATTTCGTGGGGAAATGCACTGCAGACGTGATATTGGCATTGTTGGTAATGTAGCACGTAAAGCTCACATGGATCTGGTGGCACTGAGCATGCATTAATGGTGCCAGTGGGGCTAGGTACTGCCTTAGTCACCAGGGAGGCCAGTGTGGATTTACGGTTGTTGATGGTAAAGGGTGAGGTAGTACTGTAAATCTGGTTTGGAGGGGGGTATGTTTTGGACGCCAGACTCCACTGTTGATCCTTCTGGAGGTTCTGTGGGCTTAATTCATCGAAACACCAACAAGAGGAGGTGCCTGCCTGATGGCCCCTGTGAGGAGCTAGTGATGCAGTGGGTGGTTTGGGTACTCACGGGCTGGGCTCAATGAGTAACTGTAGTTGTTAAGGATAGCTTGCTGATTGGATCATAAACGGCCACAGCAACCTTAGTGTTGAGGTGTAGGATTCAACAGGAATTTTGGTGGATGCAGGTAGGAAAAGAGTGTGGTGGGCTCTATGTGAAGTTCTAATGAATTGGCATAGGATATTTTACATCTTATATTGTATATGATTATAATTAATAGGAGTCATTACTCATTAAAGTACATTATTTTTGCATTTGTTGTTAATATGTTACTACAGTTATTAGAGACACAATATAAAGATACGTAACTATTCAGTTAAAGTTTAAAAATACATGTAGTCTTTTTACTGCAGAGTTAAAGTATATTAACTGAGGTAACATTTAAAAGTATGCAATAACATTGTAAATGTAGATATTAGAGACACAAGTAAGTATAGTAACTGTTTAGTAACACATTAACAATCAACTTTCTCTTGTAACTTTCAGCTGTAGTTCTATTGTTATTGCATGTACTGTTAATGTGTAACCACAGAATATAGTGTAAGGAAAGTGAGGAACAAGGTAAAACTACAGAAAATAGCAATGTAAGTACAGTTATTAGAGATGAGAGAACTGAAATATCAGTTTAGTAACACATTATCAACGCATGTAATAATCATGTCAGTATGTATTCCAAGAACTAAGTGTTATGTGTGTATTAATATGTTAATAAACCATGCAATAACAAGGGTTTAGTAAAATGGTAGCCAATATAAGCAATAACATCATATGCACAGTTTATCTACAGAAAATTGCATAAAGTGTAGTAACACATTAACAATGCATGTAATAAAAAAAGAGTAAATGCTTCAGCTGTGTAGAAACACCTTAACAATACATGAAATTACAATGTTAGATGTTAGAGACAAAGGGAAAAAAAAAGCCAGAGAAGATAAATAGGGAAGCTTTTTTATTTTAACTGATGTGTAGCTTGCCTAGACTAGTTCACCTAGACTTTTCATTTATATTTGTATTGATTTATTAACTATTAATAAGGTATTGTATTAAATCTTGAAGTTTGCACACAATTGGCTGTGGGCAGTAAGAACACAGACAAGTTTAGACGATGTTATGGTTATTCTTTTCCCTCTGTGTCCCTCTCCTCTCATCTAACACATGAAATTACAGAAATTCTCCACGACAGAGATGCAGACTGCCTCATGTTGTGGTGTCGTTAAGCAGACACACTTACACACTCTCTCTCTCTCTCTCTCTCTCTCTCTCTCTCTCTCTCTCTCTCTCTCTCTCTCTCACACACACACACACACCTGCGAGGTCATTACAGCTCTCCTGGCTGAGATGAGGAAGCACACTGACAGAACTCCATCTCTCGCGCCCCTGGCTGTAATGAATTCAGAGAACACTCTATCAGCTAAAGACTCCATCTGATGCGCTGTGCATCACATGCTGTGCATACACACACACAAACACAAAATAACTCTTACTCAGGTCAAAGAGACCCCCATAGTCCAGCAGTGTGTTTATGTGTGTGTGTGTGTGTGTGTGTGAGAGAGAGAGAGAGAAACAGACAGAGGGGTATAAAATGGCCTATGTCTGCCAAGACTTCTCTCCTTACAGATGTGACACAAAACCAAGAGCTGCTGGACCAGACAATACCTCATTCCTCTCTCTCTCTCCCTCTCTCTTTATTCTTTTCCTCACTGCCCTTCATTATTAAAGTCCCACTTTCTCTTGTCATCTATTTCACTTACTGTCCATCGCCTTCTGCTCTTCCCTCTCTTCTGTTCACCGTGCCCTCCATTTGTCTCTCATTCTTCAACTTGTTTATCTTTCTGTGTTTCTCCCTCTTTTTATGCCCCCTCTACTCCCTTCTTTCACTCTCTTGCATTCCCTTTACACTTTCCTCCAGTCTCTCTCTCTCTCTGACAGATTGTGTTTTTGGTTTCTCTCTCTATCTCTCCCTAATTCTTTCCTATCTCTACTCTTCCATTTTCTCTCTCTCTGTCTTTGTCTTGTTTTGGTCTGTTCCTAACTCTTTTTAGCTGTCTCAGCCTTGTTCTCTCTTTGTCTGTCTGTGTCTGTCAACTCTCTCTCTCTCTCTCTCTCGTCCCCTCCCACTCTATCCATCAGGGGAATGGGGGGCAAATATTTGTGGCCATTGTCAGCTGGATAATCAGAGCATTTTTATGATCAGTGAAGGGGAGCGAGGAGGAGAGACACAGCCATCCATCAACTGGACTGGACGCCTCTTTCTCTCCGACACACACACCTCTATCTCCCTCTCGCTCTTTCTCTCCTCTCCATCCCTCATTTTATGCATCTTCCTCTCTCATTTGTTCCTCACTTTCTCTATCATCTTCCTTTTCCTTTACACACCCACACCAACTCTCACGCACTCTCACACCCACACCAACTCTCACACACTTTCTGACTCCTAGTTTTTGATTAGTCATCTTATGTGGCGTGAGATTCGTTTCACAGAACGGTTGCGGTTTCAGTTAAACGAACACAGCCGAATATATTACAGACGGAAGAGGTCCGCACTGAAAAGCAGAGGGATGCAGAAAGAGAGGAGGGCGGCATCTTTTAATATCAGCCAAACACATTTCCTGCTGAGCCCCGCTGAAATGAATGATTAGCTTATAATTGATTAGCAAATGTTTTATCTGGCTTTGATTCATGCACTACATGATCAGTTTAAAGTAATTACACTGCCAGCTTTCTGTTCCCCTCTGGAGAGTAAACCCGCATTACCTCGCCAGATAAAAGGATTTAAGGTCTGAAATATTTAAAGCGTCCTTTGTAATGAAATGCTGAAATGTATCAATGATATAAATTATTAATCAGAGCTGACTCTGAAGCCACCTGCTTATGATGTTTATGATTATTAGAATAACAAACGAGACGTTCCTTAAGCTTTTCCCACACACTCAAATGCACACATACAAAAAAAAATACATAGTAGTTTTGTGTGGGATATTTCAAATGATTTTCATATATTCATTTCTGTTCAGAGTCACTGTGAGTCCAGATCCTACTTGGAATCATTGGACGTAACGTAAACTCAGTATATCACTGAGCACAACACAGTCAGTCACTCACACACACTCCAAACGCCTCACAGACAGTGACCTGTGATGGGGCTACAATTCTCAACCCCTAGACCAAGGCGGGGGGCACGGTGGCGCAGCAGGTAGTATCTCAGTCACACAGCTTCATGGGCCTGGAGGTTGTGGGTTCTAGTCCCGGGTGTCTGTCTGTGAGGAGTTTGGTGTGTTCTCCCTGTGTCTGTGTGGGTTTCCTCCGGATGCTCCAGTTTCCTCCCACAGTCCAAAAACACACATTGGTAGGTGGATTGGCGACTCAAAAGTGTCCATAGGTGTGAGTGTGTGTCGGTCTGTGAAAGACTGGCGCCTGCTCCAGGGTGTGTTGCTGCCTTGCACCCAGTGATTCTGGGTAGGCTCTGGACCCATCACGACCTTGAATTGGATAAGCAGTTACAGACAATGACTGAGTGAATTAATGTATCTTGTAGGTGGTTGGGTAGTCTCTACAATAGGCTTTTACAGTTTAAAGACCATAAAATCCACTTTGATGCATCTTGAAGGTGAGATTAGATTTTTATTAAAGCTGTTTTGTGAAAGCTGATTTTCATTTATTTATTTTTATTAGTTGGTAGACAGACAGCTGACTTTATTTATAGAATTCACTAAGTATTTTTGCAGCTTTATAACTACAGCAATTAAGTCTTAAATATGTCACATTTAGTCAGTATTATAATTTGATCTCTTGTCTCTACATAAATGATGTGTGACTGTGTTTGAGATGGAAAATGCCGATTCACAACCTTATGAATTGCCCCTGGAGGGAAAAAAGCTGTTTTTCCTTTCACAGAAGGCTCACAAGTACTTTGATGAGCTCTATTATGATAGACACCGTGAGCTGAAATCCGCTCAGCATAAAAACACCACATCCCAATCAATACCACATTAAAACACCTCATTCTGCATGATTTTACCTTAATAGCACCAATACACTCTTAAAAATAAAGGTGCTACAAAGGGTACTTTCAATGATGCCACAGAAAAAAAAACAATTTTGGGTAAAAATAAAACCATGTTTGTGTGTGAACAACCTTTTAAAAGTTTAAAAACCCATCACTCGATTTTATGATTCTTTACCTATTTACATTTATTTCCTTAAGAACACCACTTGCCAGAAAACCATTTTAAAAACTCCATGTCATATTCAATACTCCCTGAAAAGCACCACATCCTGCTTGATACATAGAACACAGTTCAGAATAAGGTAATAATGACCAAAGCAAAGTAAAACTAAATGAATTCCTTCGAGTGTGTAAATATTAATGAGGCAAGACTGTTATGAGACAGGTTTAGGATTTTGGTATTAGCCCATTTGACCATCCCAGATTGATTATGCAAGATTTGTCAGTTTCATGCTCTCCTTATTCAACTCTGCCAAAGTTAATACAGTTTTCACAGCTATGGCACCTTGAAATATCATCTTTAAAGTGAAGAGAATTAATTACTCCAATGACAGAAATGACTCTAAATAATAGCTTGTCTCAGTGCCTTCACGCAGTTGTGCACATTTTCTGTGGTAGAATGGGTACAAATCTCCTCTGTATAATTT
The DNA here is from genome assembly GCF_029633855.1 of Hoplias malabaricus. Classification (NCBI taxonomy): domain Eukaryota; kingdom Metazoa; phylum Chordata; class Actinopteri; order Characiformes; family Erythrinidae; genus Hoplias; species Hoplias malabaricus. The sequence continues at coordinate 14,422,788 of NC_089817.1, forward strand.
TGTTTTTATGGCACAAAAATGTGTTGCACTAATGCCTTATTTTCCTACAGCTGAGTAGCTAGGCTAGCAGTCAGGATTGAACTGATAACACAGGGATACTGGATAGTATAATATAATTGACTATAATGGCACACTGACTGAAGCTCTAAGTATTACTCCACCACATACCCATGGAACCTAGCAAAAATGACAAGTTTGTTTTTTCAAGAAGGAGGGGAGTGCCTGATAGAACAGACATATTTTACCTTGTGGAATTTTTATAAACAAAACTATTTTTTTGTCCTCCATCTTAAAATCTAACAAACTGAATGGAACTGTGGTATAATCCCAACAATACACTCGAGGTTTGTGTTTAATGTGAGATATTAACAAACTTTGAGTGAATTATTGCTCAGTTATAGTGATATAATTGATGAATAAAAGTAATATAAAGCTACAACCTGTCAAACTGGTGAGACTAATGGACACAATGCTATGCTACAGAACATTTCATTTCACAAAATGGAGGTTGTAGGCTTGAATGCTTGCTTCTTTAGCATAAATATCCTCAGTGGAAAATGTTCCTTGTTTAAAAGGCAAATGCTAAGTGAGAGCCAGCACAATGTCATCATGGAAATGTAGTTTTCCACACAAAAACACACAGACAAAAAATAAATAAATAAATAAATAAATAAATAAATAATGGGGGGTTATAATGTGATTTATATTTTTACAAAATATAAACTCAGTCTAAACTGAACATTAAAGTGACATAAAACAAGTATCACCATATCTTCAAACATTTTTGATTTTCACCAATCCTCAGCATATCTGGTTCCCACAAAGTGTTAAATACGAGCTGGTACACACACACCCACACCATCCTGGAAAGCCATCTCTATAATTTCGATGCAGTGCAGACACTGCAGGAAATCTCCTGCTGTTAAATCTCACACCCCACCACGAGCAGAAACAAACATTTGAATAAGGAGCGACAGACATAGACACACAAAAAGAGAGAGAGAGAGAGAGAGAGAGAGAGAGAGAGAGAGAGAGAGAGAGAAAGATAGATAGTCAAGCACCATTCTCCTCTCTTCGCCTGTGACGGATCTCATTTGCATAAATGAAAACAGGACAATGGCCGTGGCAGCACACTCCTGCATCAATCACTCTGGCAGCTTTTGTCCCGCCTTTTGTCAGTACACTGTCAGCCCGAGCAGCCAGTCGGCGCGCGCCTTATTAGCATACGGCCGCTTCCATTGGCAGGCTAAGAGCGGACTCGAAATAATTGCGCGCGGGCGGAGGGCGTGCAGATCATAAGCTGTTTTACCAAACAGCCTCATTCATTATGGAACGGAGAGGCCAGAGTTGACGAGAAAAGCTAATGGAGCCACGGTGACACTCGTTGACATGACTTTTAAAAACAGACACTGGCGCAGGAAGTGAGGGCGAGATACCGCGCTCTGTTGTGCTCTTTCAGTCTTTGTCTCAACCTGTCTTCATCTCTATCATTCTCCTTCTCTCATTCACTGCCTAGCCCTGTCCTTTTCTCCAACCCATTCTCATCAATATAGTTCTCCTTGTCTAAAGGTGTGAGTGGTTTCCATACCACTGTGAATCTGAGGGAGAATCCCAAACGTCTCCCTGCACCGTCCGTAGGGCACAGTCGCTCATAAAATTACGGTTTGTGCACTGACATAGGGCGTTTTAAGTGAGCTAGAAGTTTCAAGTTTTCCTGTCAAATTATGGTCTGTATTTATTCATTTATTTATTTATTTTTTGTGATATGCACCATAGGGAGTATGGCCCTATTTGGGGCACGGGCCAAGTTCCTCTCTGTTTACAAACGTGATGCGGATAAATGGGTCAGGGATCCATACTTATATTTCTTTACTTTTAATGTCTAAATTAGGACTAAGATTGTTGAAAGAAACAACAAATCCATTTAAATATCACTATTTTTATGTGTTTGTATATTCATATATTTGTGTGTTTGAATAATGATTATGACCCCAATATGGCGGTCTTCTTTGTTCTTTGAGTGCAACCTTTGTATATTGCAAAGTATTGTATTTCATGTGTTAAAAGCACTCTCAAACCAAATAATCTTGAACAATCAAAACATTTACTGAAGAAACGAGTTTCAGCTGAATCCTAAATGTGTCCCTACACCCTGTGCACAATGTAATATTGGAATGGTTTCTGCACTGATATAATGTGTTGCATGTTGGACTATAAAGCCATTTATGTGTGGCTATAAGCTTGAGGACTCCTTGTCGAACTAGTGTGCTGTCTGGCTGTAGTAGTCTTATTTTTATCATATGTGAAGTGCCCAAATTTTATAAGAGTATATCATATGTCTGACACGGTTATCTCCTTCCCTGCATTTAAAATGATGCCTTAAATTACTAACCCCATACTCAGCCATTTTTTATTTTACTGCACAGCAGTAACACACTTGATGAGTGTTGTAGCTCTTCAGGTTAGTTCCTATCTGTGTTTTCCTGCCCTCCATTCTCAAATGCTCTGGCTGCCATTTCCTCTCCATTTTGGTCGGGTTTAGTATTCTGAGTATACATGGACACATATTTTATATTCTGTGCAAAATGAGCCAAATTTGGTAGTTCTTGCTTTTTTGCCTAGAAGAGGCTTTTGCCATTGGAGCCTGACAGAGTGACTGACTGAGCCAGGTACTTTGTTGAAAAGCACATGCGCAAGAAGTATCTGGTTGGAGCAGGTGGCTCACAGGCGACTTAAGGGTTTGTGTACTGAGGGAGGCTAAATCGCTCCAGGGCAGCTCCAGAGAGCATCTCTGTGTTGCTCACGGATTGGGCATAGTGAATTTTAATCGCACCAGAGTACCTTGTGGACCACCTATGCTGTGTTGGGACATCAAATACGTGAAAGCAATGACAGTTTCCTAGCACAGCCAGAAAATGACAAGTGGGGAAACACTTTTATATGAATGAGATGGGAAGGTGGGGACTTGTTAAAGTGTATTGTATTTTAACAAGGTATTAATATCCACCTGGAGGATATTAAACACTGGGCTAGCATTATTAACTACAATAAATTTCAATTTGACTTAGTATCCTAAATTACTAACTGCATTCAATGACAAATTATACTTTTGAAGGGATTCTTAGCACTGATAGGCTCAGTCTCTTAATTTAAAAAGTGGCTTTTTCTAAATTTATTATGAATTATATTTTATTTAAGTAATATTCTATATTATTATTATTATTATTATTATTATTATTTCTTTATAGGGAGGGTCACAGGAAATGATGCATAAAAGACATTTCATACTATTTTTAATAGCATAGAAACTTAGTCACGTGTCTAAATTACTCAAGGACTTTTAAAAGGAATGGTGTATATTCTGAACCCACTTCAATAGCTGCTTATGTGACAAATGCTTGGCAGCCATTTCTGGTCTGGCAAAACTAGATTTGTTTAATATCAACCAACTCTGTCTTTTTTAGAAAATAAAAAAATGAGATCTAGATCAACATTTTGAAAGGTTTGCCACTTTTTTACATCAAAAATAAAGTCATCTTCCACTGCCCAAGTTACATTCCAATACTGAAGAACACAAACGGCAAAAACAGGTAAAAGGCTCATTGGTTCTTGATTTGCCAATGAGAATGACTTTAAAGTTCCATCATTCACTGTAGTACACTATTAAAAATTAAGGTCCTACAAAGGGTTCTTTGAGTGATGCCATAGAAGAACCATTTCTTTGTTTAAGAAACACATGTGTGTGAATAACCTTTTAATGGTTTAAAAATCCATCACTCTGTGTTAAGGTTAAACCACATTGACAAAAATTATTTTTCTATGAAGCACTTTCATTTGTAAGAGCATATCACCAACTGGCTTTTGCAATTATGTTTTTCTAGAGAACACAAGTCCATTCTTTGTGTTTTTGGTTTGAGAAACAGTCAAAGTCTCTCCAGTATGTTCTTAGGGAAAGTGAAATGCCAGTCTCACTGCTAGTGTTTATCCATCCACCAAAAAAAGCCCACACACAAATTTGCATGGTGACATGGATCGTTATTCTGTTCCAGCAGTGAATCAGCAGATTGAAAGCAGTGATGGAATGTGTGCCCAGGTAGAAAGCAGCCCACGCCATTACGAGAGGCTTTTAACCCACACCTTGCCAGTTTAGTTACCAACTCGTGAAGGAAAATTTAAGACTAGCCTGGGGAGTCACTTGCACAGAGTCTCAGACTTTGCACAATAACACATACAGTACACACATATCCAAATCAGAAACCAGAAGCATATATAGAACACAATTACAGCAAAATATTAAAATTTCAATATTATTTTATTTATCCATTTATCTTCTGTAGTCCATGACAGAGCATGCCACACTCACTAACACACACCTATGGACACTTACACAACCAATACACCTACCAACATGTGTTTCTGGACTGTGTAAGGAATCAAGCAACCAGAAATTACCCATGCATAGATGGGGACTACTCAGCAACCTCCTCCTAGACAGTGACCCGAGGAGCGAATTGCGATTAGAACACTGAGACCCAGGAGCCTTGTGACTTCACCTGAAATGACACTGCCCTATCGTTGTTGTTCTTATAAAGCATGAATAGGTAGTGCACAAAATACCTGATTGGACAAGTAAAAGAGCAACACTTATTTTTACAAGTTATGTTTACAATAGAGTAAGGTTGCCAAGCAAATGAATAAAATTTCTTCTAAATGGGACATATTATGAAAAAGAATCACTATTTGAATGCTTTAGCACATTAATTTAGGGACCTGGTGTTGTGTTACGTTCAAGGGTACATATTTAGTAACTTTAGTTAAGATACATTACTGTAGTTTATCGTATATTAATTGTAGATTTTAAAGTTGTGTTGATTTCATACACCCCATTTCATCTCCAGGACTTATATTTTGTTTTTGTTTTTTTTATTTAACACGGTTCTATAATGAAACATTACAAATATTCACCTCTTCTTCTGGAGAAGAGATTATAATGTACCTTTAAGGAACACAACTGGAGTCTTTAAAAGGTATAATTACATTGTTTGTAACTTTAGGGACAATAATGTACCTGTAGAGTGCCTTCTTCTCTGATAGTGTACCAACCCACAAACTCTGAAATAAGACAGTGCAGTTCATTCATTCCCTGTAAGCACTTATCTAGTTCAGGCTTGCAATAGCACCCACCCGCGGACACACCAAATTCCTCACAGTCGGAGTGGGACTCAAACCCAAAACTCCAGGTCCAGGACACTACCTGCTGCGCCACCTCTCCAATCCCAGTGCTGGAAAAGAAAGAGAGACAGAGAGAGAGAGAGAGACATTCTTCAATCTCCATGAAAAGGATTGCCAACAGAATTGAACATGCTCAGCTGTACATCACCATGCTCACTGCCAAGAGGGGTATAAAGCCCACCAGCGTTGGGAATCCATCCAGTGGCCAGATAAAACACTGTTCAATACCTTTGTGAAGACTTGGATTGGAACTATTCCTCCAACTGATCATCCAACAGTATCTGACCTAACACGCTTACAGTAGAACGTAATCATATCCTCACAGAAGTTTTTCTACATATTTGTATAAATCCTTCCCAGGTGAACAGAGGCTGATACAGTATTCATTGAAGATGGAACACACTCCAAAGAAATGTGGGATGGATATATAGCTACAAACTTCTGGTCACACAGTTTTCAGAACACAGAAATGTTTAACAAAGGCCTTGACCATGGCTCGGCAGCTCTGCTTTTAACAGAAGAGAGAAAATACCCATCCGCTTCAAGTTCCAAGAATAAAAAGGGAATCAAATCACAGCTTCAGTGAGAAGAAAAGAAAAGGGGAGTAGGGGGAGGAGGGCTGTGATGGGAGAAGGGCATCCAGTATAGGAACTGGCACCTTCCAGCGAACACACTACTACCTGTGGAAATGGAATCTCTCACTGTTTTGGAAGGCTCCGACGCCTGTTTGACACCACTACTGGGACAGGTACGAAAACCAGTCCTCCTCTCGGCACAGATTTCATTCATCTCCGAGCGGTGGAGACATGTCCCTGTGTCTGGCAGCAAAGAGACATCACCCTACTGTCATCCATCAGGCTAATGCATATCACTGACACCAGGAGACGGGTGAGAGAGACACCTCGTCTTGGTGGTGAGAGAGAGAGCGAGAGAGAGAGAGAAAACGAGGCAGCTCTATGTAGGACACCATCTCATTTCAGCTCCGGTGACGCCTTGGCTTTGATAAACACTGCACCAGATAATTGGATGATTACGTTCTCTCTATAAAAGAAGTCAATAGCTGTGAAGAACTGTGGGGACCAGAAATAGGAAATGTTTATAGAATCAATACACACGTCCCCTGACTTGGGCGATGACAGCTGGAACACGGAAGAAAGAGAGAGAGAGAGAGAGACTCATTTGCTGTGGAAGAAAAAAAAACACCTTGGAGATCACAGAGAATAAGACATTCCGTCTGTCTCTCATCCAACCTTCACTTTCTCTCTCTCTCTCTGTCTCTGAAGGATGAGTCCCCCTCATGCTGCATCTGTCCCAGTATTAATGAAAGCCCATGGGGTTGGTGAGGCCGCTGAGCCGGCGATCAGCTCTAATTACACCCGGCTCTCCATTTGTCCCTGTCTGCCTGTCCTCCTCTCCAGACAATGGGAGGCGAGGTGGCAGGGGGCAGAGGGCGGCGGATGAACTTGGTGTTGAGCACACTGGGAAGTGGAGGGGCGTGGAATGGCCTACAATTCCCAAAGGGATTACCCTCTCAGCAGAGGTGACAGAGGGGGTGAAGTGGCCTGGGTCAGAGCTGTCAGTTTTTATCCTCCTGCTACACACAGGACAGGCAGGGGGTAGACATCGAAGGGAGGTGGGTGAATGGGGGAAGGGACGTGAAGCAGGAGCTGGGACAAAAGTCTTGCAAGGAGACCAACAACCAGTATTGTTTGGTTTCATTGTTGCCTGGTTTCATCACTGACCTTTGCCATCAGACCTCTGCTTGTTTTATTTCACTTTTATTTCACCTTTCCCTTGGTGTCCTGTTATGCTCAACCTTCTGTCTGCTGAAGTAAAGCTACGAGTGGATCAGACACAGCAGTGCTGCTCGAGTTTTTAAACTATGTGTTCACTCAATGTCCACTCTATTAAACTCTATCATACACACTTTGTTAGTGCACCTTCTAGATGTAAAGTCAGAAACCGTAGCTGATCTGTGGCTGCAGAGTTTGTGTTGTTCAAGTCTTTCATCAGTGGACACAAGACCCCGGAGCATTCTCAGTCCAGCAGTGACAGTAATGGGGTTTAAAATTCTAGCAGCACTGCTGATCATTTTAATCTTCTCATTGTTGTTTATTCACAAATATAAAATCAAATTTCTTATTATTACTGTTATTTACTTCATTCTGAATGGTTGAGTTGCTTAAGAGCTGTTACATATTTGCAATTATTTCCATACAATGGAAAAATCTCATTAAAGCCGAAATAGATAATTTAATTCAGTTATAGTTAGTAAAGCGAAAAACAGAAGAACAAACTTGCTCTGTGTGTTTTAGAGTGAGTCCTTTTCAGCTTTTCTTAACTATACTTTGACCGTTTGTTGATTTAATTCAAAGGAGTCCAAACATTTATCATCATAACCATAATTACAGACAATAACTTTACTCCTATGGATGTTTAGTAAATTTTCTGGTTGTTATTAAACAGGTTAGGTGTACAAATATGTATAAATGAAAAAAAAATATTTAAAGAGACTTTGTGACATATTATTGTAATTCAAAATGTAAATATTATCCAACTCGTTTGTCATTTTATGGTATTTTTTCTTTAAATCATCTAAACCAACACTCACACATACTTTTGAGTACAATATTCATTCATTCATTATCTGTAAGCGCTTATCTGGTCGCGGTGGGTCCAGAGCCTAACTGGAATCATTGGGCACAAGGCAGGAATACACCCTGGAGGGGGCACCAGTCCTTCACAGTGCAACACACACTCACACATTCACTCACACCTACGGACACTTTTGAGTCACCAATCCACCTACCAACGTGTGTTTTTTTTTGACTGTGGGAGGAAACCAGAGCACCGGGAGGAAACCCATGCTGACACCGGGAGAACACCGGGAGAGCGGAAATCGAACTCACAACCTCCAGGCCCCTGGAGCTGTGTGACTGCAACACTACCTACTGCGCCACCGCGCCGCCCTACTTTTAAGTACAATATTATTCCCAAAAACAATGCACATGCTTTTGCTGCACTTATGTTCTTGATGGAACTCATAACAAATGCAGTGACAAATTTGTGACTAATATTTCTCCTAAATCAAATGGTATTGATAGGTAGATGTTGTTGCAGTAGCAGGCTCTAGTCCAAAAATTGTATATATATATATATATATATATATATATATATATATATTTTATAATTTAAAAAAAAAAAAGTTGGGGAGCAGATATCACCATGCAGCTCCCATCTACTGGTTTCACTAAATACATGCAAACTCTGTAATGTACCTGAAGCATTACAGAAAGCAGATTGTAAACTGTTGTGGGAGAACATTATACAAGAGGATTAGGGTTAGGATTATAGATTAGAGTTAGCACTGGCGGAGCCAAACATTTTAAACATCCGGGCCTTAGCCCAAATGTCCAGAACCATGCTCACCCTTATTTGCCCATTTATGGCAGTGATATGAACTCCTTTTCTGGTCATGGACTCTTTTTCAAGTCATTTGAGACAACAGAATTCCTAAACCAATCAGTACATTCTATAGTTGTAATAATAGTTGCTAACTACTTTTTGTTTTTGCTCCCTAAAAAGAAGCAAATATTGTGGGTTGACAAAATTCAGTGTCACTTCTGTGTCTGATGCAATCATAACAGGACAACACATTCTAAAACACCACCACTGCATCAGTGACACTGAAAGTCATCCATCAGCTCTATGATGGTCCAGATCATTGGAGAACAAAGTGAAAAGGAGCTAACATATTGTAATTGTAGTAATACAAAATGCATACACATATCAAACATATCTTCACTATACCAATTGGGAGAGGCACGGTGGCGCAGCAGGTAGTGTCGCAGTCACACAGCTCCAGGGGGTTCGATTCCCGCTCCGGGTGACTGTCTGTGAGGAGTTGGTGTGTTCTCTCCATGTCCGCGTGGGTTTCCTCCGGGTGCTCTGGTTTCTTCACACTCCAAAAACACGTTGGTAGATGGATTGGCGACTCCAAAGTGTCCGTAGGTGTGTGTGTGTCTGTGTTGCCCTGTGAAGAACTGGCGCCCCCTCCAGGGTGTATTCCCGCCTTGCGCCCAATGATTCCAGGTAGGCTCTGGACCCACTGCGACCCTGAATTGGATAAGCGGTTACAGATAATGAATGAATGAATAAATACCAATTGGGCTGTGCATCATTCAAATTAACCAGAGCTCTGTCTCAAGGGTTCTGACCATAGCCAGCACTAACCACAGTTAATGATTGTTTATTACATCTACCAATCCACCCACTCACTTTGAACTCAACTGAAACAGCCTCTCTGCTGTTCACCATTGTTTGATGGAGCTGACTGTTGAAGTTGAACCACTTTCTGTTGCTTATGGCTGTAATTCACTCCTTTTCAAAAATTTTATGTCCATGTTTTATTATCCAACACTGCTTGCTCAAGCTTACAAGGTGAATGAATGACAGGGTTGCCAGGTCTAGTGTTTGTCAAAAGCTGGGCAACAAAAACCAGCTAAAAGAACTTCCACAATTGTTTTCAAATCGTTTGGTAATATTACTTAGAAGGCAACACATTCTTTGAACATTGATTTTACTAGCCCAATTAGAAATGTTTAATTATTCATTTTTTGACATTAGTATGTGAAAAAGTTTTGAGGGGATTTTGGCAAATCTTCCAGGGCTTAAGCCTCATATGCCAGCCCTTCGCTCTGAAGGTTACAGTTAGGCTTACAGTTAGGTTCATGTTTAATGACTTAATGGATATACTTAGGGTACAAGGTTAGTATTAGGGTTTGAGGTAAGATTAAGCCTGAAGGAGGTCACCAGTCCTTCACTGGGTGACACACACTCACACCTATGGACAATTTTTAGTAGGGAATCCACCAACATTTGTTTTTCAACCATGGGACGAAACCGTAGCACCCAGAGGACACCCATGTAGACACATAGAGAACAGATCAAACTCCTCACAGTCAGTCATCCAGAGCGGAGCTTGAACCCACAAGCCCAGGACCCTGTGCTGTTGACAGTGCAACTACCTGCTGTGCCACTATGCCACCCATAATAATACTAACATGCTGAAGAAACTTTTCTCCCTTAAATCTTCCACAAAAATCCAACCAGATATTCCCCTCAGTTTCTCAGTGTGTCAGTTCAACAGTGAGTTATTTTCTGCCAAGTAGAATCCACCAGGAGACAGAAGGAAAAGTGAATCACACCCTGACAACAAAACTGCCTCCATCAGGTTAATATATGACAGTGTAAATATAATTATAGCACTAACATTAGTGTGTGTTCTTGATAAGTGACACATCGCCATCTGGATGGATTTTGGAGGGGAGGCTTTAGAGGAACAGTAAAAAGACAGAGCCAAGGCAGCTGTGGTCTCATTGCAGTTCCATTTTGTTCAGCATCTGCTGCATAAAAGACAGCAGCTCCCACTTAGAACTGCTGAAAACTCTTCAAAGTTTCTTCCCTCGTGTTTTTTTTAGTCAGGAATATCGTTGGTTAAAAAAAAAAAAAAAAAAAAAAAAAAAAAAAAACCATCCATGGCCCTAAAAGCATAATGAGGGGTCGAGGTCACACGCTCCAGCACAAGGTGAGCTATTTTCATTCCCTCTGACAAGCAGCAGCATCAGAGTTTAAACAACACTTCAAGTAGTTGAGATTATTCAGAATGCTTTGTGAAGTGTTTCAAGGCCATTTCTGTGCTAAATGAATGTGAAAGAGAGAAAATAAAAAAAGGACTTTCTTTTCTTTTTCTCTACTGGACAAGCGGCTACAAAATGGATCGACCTATTTGCGCTTTATTGGAGTCCTCCTATAGCCTAATTTCCTTTCTAATTTCATGGTAATATTCTCAATTGAAATACAACACGGTTTTTGGATAAAAAGGGTGTAGGAATAAAAGAAATTAAATAAAAATAAGATTGCAAGGAACAATGAAAGAAAGAACTGTTTTTACTGTTAGCTCATGCAAATCTGGGCTTTCAAATTTCTCAAATGAAGAGCAAATTGTACAAAAGCCCAATACAACGGTTCACAGCAGGCTCTTTCCCAAAAGCCAGCACTGACATGTCACATAAAAAATGGAATAAATGGGCAGCAGGTAGTGGTCCATATTGGGATCCCCTTTTCATCTCTTATAACTATAGTCCTTATACTTCATTAGGGCCTATTTTGTGGAATAAGGCCTACGTAAGAGGACCTAGGTGACTTCAGAGATAGGAAGATACAAAGAGAGAGAGATAGAGAGAGAGAGAGCAAGGAGCAAAGTTTCCTGCCTCACTTCTGAGAGAGGGAGCTCATTAGCAGCATCTTCTTAAAGCGTGTTGGAATAAAGCAGAAGGCTCGGAAGGTTCTTTTCCTCTCCCACTTTCTCTCTCTCTCTCTTGCATTTGATGTGATCGCACTGTGATCTTTGCCATCTTTGTGATCTCCTCTATATTCTTGCGATCGACGATGTCCATGACACTGCTCCATTCAGTCTCTTCAGCCCACATCACAAGCCCTCATCTCTGAGCTTGTTATGGCCTCCCAGTCTTTTACTATCCCCTTTCACTCTAGTCCAGAAACACATGGCATCACTGCTGAAATCTGTTTCTTTACTGACCGCTTAATAGCCTATCACATGTCCAAGGCCTATGATCTACAAACCTTGTTTCTGGATGCTCATTTTAGCTGCAGTACAAATAGTGAAAAGAATGTGACTTTGAGCAAAGTACAAAGACCATAGTTTTCCTTTTCTTTTGCATTTTCTATAAAATAAATTTAAATCTGACTACATATTTCAAAAAAAGTTTAAAGCCTGCAGAATGAGGCCTGGCATTGTCTTGCTGAAATAACCATGGACTTCCCAGAAAAAGTCATCACCTTAATCTCTTAAAATAATCCCAATATACACACAAATATGACATTCCCAATGCAGCCCCTACACCCCTCTATCATTAGAGATGTTGGCTTTTGTACCCCTTACTGATAACAGTATGAATTGTTCTGTTCATCCTTAGAACAGAGAACATCAGTTTCTCATGAAAACAAGCTGGGATGTGGAATCATCAACAAAAGTTACCACTTCCTCTTTCAGGCCATCTGAAATGAGCCTGAGCCAAAGAGAGACCTCACTCACGATATGTATGTTTACATGCCACACTATGGGACCTCACCCAGCAATTACTACCCATGACACACAATGGGGATTTTAGTAGCTGCATTGAGATTAGTGACGCAAGACTAGGGAGGTCAGGTATCGATTTTGGATGATGAGTTCTGGATCACAAACACCATTTTAACCCACTCCAATACCCAGTTCAATTTTATTATCTGGATGTTGTATAGAGCACTATCACTCCATAGAACACAGCTGCAAATTTCCACAACTAAAGCCATGACTATAAACAAATGAGTTGTTTCTATTACAGATAATACTGGTTATTTGGGGCTATGTGCTTTAAGTGCAAGGTAATGTTATGTGGCTTCCCATGGATTTACTGTAGCACGTCCCTGCACGCATGGACACATTGCTGATTTTGTACTGGCTGTGGTTGATTTCTATTCTCCGTTTTCATTGGCTGTTGACGTGGCTAGTTCAGACTTGAGTCGGCGAAGAGTTCGCACTACAAAGCTATTCCAAGTTGGGTCAAAAATAAATACATTTAAAATACTGCGACTGGTCTCAAACATCGTATGGAGGAGGAAGGAAAAACAAAAACCTTAAACTTAACAATCCATGCTGCCTTCTGTCTTATTTGCATTATTAATAGATTCGATAAATCCTTGTCAGATCAAATCATGCAATGTCTATTGTTTACATGGTTGTGGACTAGACTCACAGTCTCAGCATTAAAGCTCATCACAGATCTTAAAATATCAGAAATGCATTTGATTGTCAGCAATTGGACACTACGTGGTACAATAATTTCTCAATTGAAGATAATATGTGCATCGCTGCCTCTGGCAGCGGCCAAATAAGGTTTTAAAACAGGTTCAGATCCTGCACTGCACGCATGGTTTTATTCCCTCAGTGGAGACTCCACTTCCCTTAATGAAAAACTCTCAGGTCTTCCAGTGCAGAACGTTGGATAAAATCTTCATATTTAGCAGGTGCCGCCTCGCGCAAGGCCCCAAGCAGAAAAAGCAATCTTTTCTGCCTGCCGTCGCAGAAAATAAAAGGTCCAATTCCCCCCTGAGCTTTTGCCACAAGCGGACTCGCACGCTCCCATGCAAACTGCATTAACGAGCGACACGTCCGCATGCAACGTGTCAGCCTCCTTACTTCCCGAGTGCTGCAGAATGGCTGAGTGTCGTTTTTCTTCACCGCAGAGCGCCAGGCTAAGGCCCACACTCTATTCACGAGCTCCTGTAATGTGTGGCTCTGACTAAAAAGGGTAGGTACGTGTGCCTGTTAAAATACAGATGGGAACTGACACAGCCTACAATTGGGCAGGACACAGTTCCTTCCCTTTTACGACAGCATTAACTTTCATTTGCTGCACTGTAATCCTCTGTACAGAATGAGAAGTGTAATTAGCTACTCAGCTCCTACTTTATATGATGGGGCATATTTTTTTTTTCTAGACAAGGAAAAAGGAATACATTTCTGATGTAATATCTTACCGAAGCTGCTGGAGGCTTCTTTTAAGATCCCAAACCTCAGCAGGTTGTAAAAAGTCTGGCAGCGAGAAAAAAGAAAAGTGAAATAGCAACTAGCAGAAAGGTTGACCATTCCAGAATGGTCATACTGAGACTGGGACCTGGATATGACCAACCTGTCACTGTCCCCTTTAGATTAGTAGAGATCCAACATCTGATATTGACATTAATGGATCAATAAAACCCACTTAGAAAGTGAAGAATTTTAATAGTTAATGACCATTATGACAATATCTGTTAGCTCCTCTTTTGGATTGGTGTAGTTAGCACTACGCGGATGGCATTGTACCATGTCCTGGACCACTGGTTTAAACACTGGCATTTCTGGCACCACTCTGGCAAATACTGAAAATCAAAGTATGAAGACTTTACATGATGCAAGTATTTATACATGGTGGTGTCACTCTCACACAGCTCCAGGGTCCTGTGGTTGTGGGTTCGATCCACGCTCTGCGTGACTGTCAATAAGGAGTTTGGTTTGGCTTTGGTTTCCTCCCATGGTCCAAAAATACATGGTGGATTGACTATTCAAAAGTGTCCATAGGCATGAGTGTGTGTCGCCCTGCAAAGGACTGGCACCCCCGTCCAGGGTGTGTTTCTGCCTAGCGCTCAGTGATTCCGAGTAGGCTCGGGACCCACCATGCCTCTGAACTGGACAAGAGGTTACAGACAATGAATGAATGAATATAAAGGTATTCTTTAGTTAGTGTCACAACAGTGTTTCTTGGCAGACTGTAAAGAGGCAAGTAGTCTAGCAGTGAGAGAAGTGAAACACAAACCGGAGGAAGCCAAGTTTGAATCCTAGAACTGACTAGGCATTTCTTGTTAGTGGCTAGGCTGTGGATCGCAGGGCTGCTACTAACAGGACTCTGGATATACACAGTCTGCCACTGTGCCTTTGAACAAGGACCATTACCTATGCCCCAGATTGCGCTGCTCAGATTGTGCTCTGACTTTCTTTTCCATATTATTTAAGCAAGTCTGGAGCAGAAATCAGGTAGTTAAGATTGGTCCTGATGTGATGTGACTTTGGAAACTCTATTACTTGGAAATCATGCATTGTATTAGTGTTATACATTGACAAAGCATTTGTCACTATAATCTATGGCCCAGTACAATGTATATTTACAAAAAAATATTGGTTTAAATAAAATGTATTGCTTTATTAAAATGTAATATAGTGCTTATGCATGTGTTATAAGGGTAAGATACAAATAAAATAAAAGGTATATGCTGTTATTAATAGACTAATAAGAGGTAGTAACTCTGCAGAAATGTCTTTTACATCCAGAGTTGACAACATCAAATCATAGCTACATTTATAATATTTAAGGGTGGTTTCAGAGAGAGGGATTGAGCCTATCCCTGGACTATATCCATTTTCAACAGGAACATCACCATTCAAATAGTCCAGGACTAGTCTTAATCCCTCCCCCTTAGTGTGTAGAGTTTAATACAGGATTAAGTAAACTGGATCATGTCTTCATGTGATTTTTGCCAAATAGTGAACACACATCCATCTACACTGTAAAACCATGTAGATCGTGTGGAATACTGATCTTACTTTGTCTTTTCCATCAGTCAACATTCAGCCTCTCAGCTCCAGCACGTTTCTTAAGAAGTTTATACATTTAATCATCAGCTTGAATGAATTAATCACAAATAGAATATCTTCTTTTTGTACTTTAATGATAATGTCATGTACCTTAACATATAAAATGACTACATTCACATTCTCAGGTCTTAGCTTATATATATGACTTTTAATGTGTTTTAATGTGTAATAACCATGGAGTAAACAGATTTTTGTGTTTTAAAGTGGTACGTTTGTTCCTGATTTACATGTTTTATAAAATGTCAGCACAGTTTCCACTTAAGTCCATGACAAACAGATTTTTTTAATGGACGGTCAGGAGATTTTCTTTAATCTATAACACATTTTAAGAAGCATCCAAAAAAAGGGAAACTATTATTTATATATATATATAAGATTCATAAAACAGCTCATTATTTTTGGTTGTCCTGATATGTCAAGTACTGATTTCCATACCTCCAGACCTGGGCTCCCACTGGGCTGCATGATATCAACTATTCCCCTTTCAGCACTTCTGATGCAGCTCATGGAGGGCTTGATAATGAGCTGACAAGCTGGACCAGGTGGGCATAGTGGGGAACACTCAAAACTCTCCAAGGCACTGGGTCACTAGGACTGGAGCAGAGAAATTCTAAGCTAAAGGGTTTTCCATATCTTGGTCAATAATTGGAAATTAGAAAAGAAAAAAAGGTAAGAGGCAGTAAATACATCCTGAAACTATGTGTTGAACAGAAACTGCTATGAGGAGTTTTTACACTAACTGCTAAAGGATATTAGAACAACTGTTCTAATATCCTTTACTTTCTAAGTTTAGAAAGAAGAAAATTTGTTTAAATTAGTGTTTACAAATTTTTTAGCCTTCTAACTGCATTTAGCAGCTTGTTAATATGTTATAATTGTCACTGCGTTCTCACTCTTACATTTCCAACTGCTAACCTTCAGTGGCTATGCAACAGTGAGTAAATAGAGGCCAAAGCCCATTGACGCCATATGGTGTATATTTTATCCCTCCTACCAACATTAACCTCTAGAACCCTTCACTTTATGAGTGGTCTTAGTTTAACTGACTTGTTATACCAGATAATCACTGGTAATTTCCTCTAGAGACTTTCAGATAAACAGCACTCAAAGCTTTTATAGAGCTTTACATATGAAAATAATTCACAGGTGTTTCTTTTTATTCTGCCACTGTGAGAGGAAAACCATCCCAGAGTCCAGACCTCAACAGCACTGAACATGTTTAGGATTATTGGTTGTGAGAAGCTGAAAACCTGACCAACTTATAAAGTGACCTTTGAAAGTGCAGAACAATATCCTGGCAGGCTGCTTACGAAGACTACAGGTCTCTAGAAAAGAAAAGGAAGCTGTAAAAGGGCATTATGTAAATTCATAACAGCAAGTATATCAATGTTGCAACATATTAAAAAAGATATTAAATTACTTCATTCCCAGAGAAATAGCATGGGTCAGTGTCCGTTTATGTGAAGGCATGCTTATTAGTCACAGTGCTTTATGCAAGTTGGGACTAAGTATCTTTGCACTAGAAATACGTAGTACCTGTCCTGGACACTGCTTATATTTGCTGTGGGGATTTCCACTGCTCTGCTTGTGCTACCACAAATCCAGGTGATACGTGACCCAGATCCGGACTGAGTCGCAGTCTGATGCTCTATAACTGAGCAAAATAGGTTTGCATGCCCCTCTGGCGAGTTGACAGATGTGTCTTGAGATTGCGTTTTTGGGTCTCATGGGGTAAGGTGCTCCCTCGCTAAAGGGCAAAGCTGCCCTATTCCTCCAGGCTGGAGTTTTCCTCACCAGAGAAGCTCTTTTTGGGTTTCAGAGTTCCCCTGAGTCTCAGATCCTGTAGCACAACAGACCAGCAATTACACTGTGAGAGCTATATGTAAAAAAACAAATAACATCTAATAACCATGGCTAAAGAGTGTAATTTATTTTTAGTATTTATAGTCCAATGCTTTGTAAATACATTATAAATATGTTTTGAATGTGTTCACAGACACTTCTAACCATGGTTTATATATAAAAATTATAATGTAATGAAAACTGATTTCTAAAATAATATTTGGTTCCTTTCCGTATAACAAGGGTATGTAAAATTTCCGATCCAAAGAATCATTTTTGCCCCCATCCCATCAAATGAAATAAGTCTGGAGCTTTTTCTGAACATTAAAATGAAGATAATACAGCGTATAAAGTCATATATAGTTAAAACATACATAGAATAAATCAAATTTGGCAGTAAAACAATGAGCCTGAAGCATTGCTACATCTGATACCTCTTTCAAGGTTGTTTCTGCAGGTGTAGTGGCTCTGACTCCATGTATCTTGTTACTGTCCTATTTTAAAAAAATACGTAAACAGTAAAATAACCCCACCGATAACACAATTTATTCATTATAAATACAGCTCCAAAATGTGAAAGTCCAAGTTTCATATGTAAAATGGATGTGTATTGTAGACAACAAACATTGACAATCACAGATTTCTTTTAGTCAATTCCAACGAGCCACATCCACAGTCTGCAGCATATTCACATTGTGAATCCATGCTTTAACAAAAGTCTTATACTTGAGAAATATATATATTCATTCATTCATTCATTATCTGTAACCGCTTATCCAATTTAGGGTCGCGGGGGGGTCCAGAGCCTACCTGGAATCATCGGGCGCAAGGCGGGAATACACCCTGGAGGGGACGCCAGTCCTTCACAGGGCAACACAGACACACACACATTCACTCACACCTACGGACACTTTTGAGTCACCAATCCACCTGCAACGTGTGTTTTTGGACTGTGGGAGGAAACCGGAGCACCCGGAGGAAACCCACGCGGACACAGGGAGAACACACCAACTCCTCACAGACAGTCACCCGGAGCGGGAATCGAACCCACAACCTCCAGGTTCCTGGAGCTGTGTGACTGCGACACTACCTGCTGCACCACCGTGCCGCCCAGAAATATATATAATATATTCTAATTCATAATTGAGCGGTGTTCCATTCCCAGTCAAAACAAAAGATACAGGCACCTGAAATTATGTGTGAGAAAGAGCACACACCACATTGGACAAACTGAAAGCTCTGTGTTGGTTTTGGCCAAAAGGAAATATGATTTTCACACCAGATTATTACCCGATTGTAACCGCTGCCCCATTTAAGGTGGAATGGAAAATTTGAATAAGATTCTGATGAATAAGAAATAATTTTCAGCCTCATATGTAGTTGCTCTTGCTTCACATCTCTAAGTGAAAAGCACATTTACTGCTAGGCTGGGAGTCTGATGTAGAACTGCTGTCTCAGTCTTCTTCAGACACTGACCAAATAGACAGGGGCTCAAATATTATCTTTATAGAATTGAGCCATTGTGTATTTCTGTATGTGCTGAAGCGTTAGTTGCAGTGTAAACGGAGACGTTACTTAGCAACTGGTTCTCAATGGACTGGTACAGTGTAGGGAAAAAAAATCCTTCCTCAGCCAGTCAGATGGTGTGATATGGACTAGGTTTTGTAAGAACAGAGAGAATGCCATCTGAACGAGGAATCGAGGAGTGACTGGTAAGTCCATAAAGACCTGACTTGGTACTGACCAAAGGCCGTCACTCCTTTACTTGAGCATCCTCCTTCCACCATAAGCAGACGAAAGCTCAGCTGCAGCTACACTTGGAGAAGCACTTACTCCTCAGAGTGGAGAGACTGATGAGAGCACTCTACTGCTCCAAGGCTGAGGGACGAGCACAACCCAAGAAAGTGCATTCTGTTTGTTGACCCCAAAGCACAAAGGCTTTTAAACACAACATCATTGTCCACCCTTGGCAGAACCACATGCACATGGTGTACACTGAAGGATCACTGGATAAGGAAGACCTACCTCGTTTCTACACTCAGGTCCATTTTATCAGCTGCACTGGCCATACAGGACACAGCAATGCTGCTGGAGTTTTTAAACTCTTTGTCCACTCCCTGTCCGCTATGTTAGACACACCTACCTCATTGATCTACCCTATAGCTGTGTCTGATCCATAATAGCAACACACACTAACATACCGCCACCACATCAATGTAACTGCAGCACTGAGAATTATTCAGCAGCCAAATCGTGGGCAGCTGCTACTAAGTATTCCATTTATGTCATTAATTTTTTATGGCGATAATACAAGCCGTATGTGTGGCTGCACATCTGTGACCACAAATGGTGCATCCTAAAATAACTGAATACATCTGTATATACTGTATATGGCGGTAGATTTGAGGTTAGTTCTATCTCGCCTGAGCACGCATGCACATAATGGAATAGACCAAGTCCCTCAGCTTGTGATGTGGCGGATGCGAGCAGCTTAACCCAGTGGCTCCTGCTCGCTCGGCTGCTGCTGTTTCTCTCCACGCAGCAAAATATCCCTCATTGACTTTGGCCTTTGCCTGCTGAGGATCCAGCCAAGTGACAGAAATTAATTTTCTCATTTTCTTTCTGCTGACATTGAACGCGGCTCCAGCATAAATCAAATCAAATAAGAGCCGATTTCGCCTCTATTTCCACTTCAAGGCCGCCGCGGCGATTAGCGCAGCTCCTTCTAGAACAATGATGAAATGAAAACAACTTTGGAATTCAACCTTTCGCAGACTCACTGAGCAATCTGCTCCTAATAACAGCTGAGAGCGGGAGACCTCACACCGCACTCATGCCTTAAAAATAGAACACTGTTTGTTCCTATGAATGAGAATCTGTATTTTACATAAGTCGCCCCTAACCCAGAAGATAAGGGAGAACAGAGAGACGGGAGGAGGTCAGACAGGGTTAGACACCAGGCACTGAACCCTCAGATGAAGCGCCTTGCTTAAAGGGCACAGTAGTCACTGCCTGAACAGCACTGAGACTCAAGCGTCCCACCAGCTGATGCCTAACACACTCCATCATCATTCTTCAGATAATCTCCTATCAAACCACCAGGGCCTGGCACAGTACTGACATTCCCTCTCACTCTAGTGCAAATGTAACAGAAGGAATTACAAAACTTAAAGATACATAAATAATTGCATTAAATTACATTTTAGTATTTGTGCACGCGATTAATCTATAAACCTTAATGCATCACATTTGTTTTCATCCTACTCACAACAGCAGCCTGTAACTTTACACCTTGTTATTTTTAAAGATATTCAAACATTGATAGGTGGTCAGTGAATAAATCCAGCAAGAGGTGGACGGTGCTACAAGGAACAAAAATACTACACAGATCTGTCTTAACTGATATGTGGCGTTGTGTTCAGTTCCAAAACCCCAAAAGATACAGATACACACACACACACACACACACATACACATATACATACATACATACATATATATATATATACACATATACATATATACATACATACATACATACACATACATATATATATATATATATATATATATATATATATATACACAGGATGAGTAGACAAGTACCATGTACCATGCAGTGGAACAGTGCCATTAGTGAAATCTTGAGGAGTTTTAAAAGAAGCAGTGGCTGGCTTCAAGAAAAACATACTATTCTTTAAACTCTCACCTCATAGCACTCAGTGAGTGAGTGAGTTCTAGCTACAGATGAGGTGAGGAGATGAGGAAAACACACTGAACTGCAGACAGACAGTGACTTGAGGTGAGGGCTGTGTCCAGGTCCTCCTGTCCCCACAGCAACATTTTCTATTCAAACATTACAGGACAAAATGTATTCAAGATCTGTGACAAGGCTAAATATAATTAGTTATTTCCCACCTTTGCAGACCACTAACCTTTTGGCTGGCCTGAAACGGCCCGAAACTCCAGCCACCAGCCTCCACCTCCACTTATCTAACTCAAATGACCACATAAACTGCCCATATATGTCTCAGACCCGACAGTTTCATAGGGATATTTGCTCCGAGATTCAAAGAGCTGGGTACCAGCCAGAACTCAAATGTCAGAAAGTAATTCTGCGCTGAGCCTTGAAGCAGCAGGCTATGTGATTAAAAAAAAAAAGAAAAAAAAATCACATCCCTGAACCAATAAAAAAAGAGAAAAAGATGAATTACATGATATTAAGTTTTTAGCTGGAGGTGGTATGCACTTTTGGAAGGGAGGCCATAACATGGAGATATTATCTGTGGCGAGGAGTGGGAAGGTGAGTAAGAAAAAGCAGGGGTTAGTCTCCCTTCAGCTCCTCTCGCACTTCTAATTGCTTTACACATGGAACTCTCTTTCTGTCAGAGGTAATTACACAGCCTGCTGAAGCTTATTAACAAAGATTCATTAATCCTATTAATCCTGACTAACTGAGCCTGATCACCCTGATAAATTTCAGATCTCAAAGTTCAGTCGATAGCATGTGGATTGGTCGATGCCTGGTGCGGAATGCTAATGAAAGAGCAGATGGATGGGCTCTCCTGCTGGGTGTGGGTGTGTTTTGTCTGTATGTGTGTGTGTGTGTGTGCTGGGCCCTGGGTCGATGGGGGATCTGTTTTACAGAATAAGATGATGCTGCTGGAGCGACAGGTTCAGTGAGGGGACAGAGGAAGCCATGCTTCAGTTGCTTTAGATAACTCTCCGCACCACTCTGCTCCCTGGGCTGCCATTCAACACAGGAACCAATGAATCAGAGGCCAGCACTCTCACACTCAACTAGGGGAAAAAAAGGGAGAGAGAAAAGCAGAGCTGGATACTGCAGTAACCTGGAAACAGGCTGTTGAATTTTCCAAAATTGGCCAGTTTATAATGGCAGTGTAAAAAAAACAGTAGCAGTCCACTAACGTTCAGCAAATATGTCCAGTTGAACAACACTGTTGATAAGCAAAGGCACCACAATGCATTCCCTGGAGTGAGATACCATCAAGGCTGACAGTGTTGGAATAACTATCTATCTAATGACTTGTCAATCAACAAAAACTGAATAAATAAATAAATAAATAAATAAATAAATAAATAAATACACTGATGATGGTGAGAATAAGATAAACATAAAGAAAGAAGGGTTATGCATGTATTATTGTTAAGGCAGATAACCAGTAAATAATCCTTTAGTTTATAAAGGCAGGGCAAATCCAGCAAGTTCATAATGATACACAATGAAAAGGAACAGCCCAGAAATTCATAACAGCTTAAGGCCATTTTGCTTCTGTGCTGAACCTATATCATAAGCAACGTAGCCCTGAAGTTTACATCCACAGAAATGTAACTACACGTCACATTAATGTAGACCCATGATGACTGTCACTGATCTGCAGTCTGACGAACATTGTTTAAGTTGAAAAGAGGATGTCCAAAAATATAAACTCCTCTTTAGTGTTACACATCCTGTAGTAACTTACCATTGGTCACTGGATGCTGCCCACTGGACACGGTTAGCTGGATAGTCTGAATAAAGGCATCACCTACTAGAAATACATTATGACATGGGCTGCAGAATGAACATGATTTGTTGAAACAGTGCTCTATATAGGTCTATTTTGTTTAGCAGAAATAAACAATAATTGTATATTGATAGTTATACTGTAGTGCTTGTCAATGTACAGCAACTCCTGTACTCTGAGAGCAAAGACGTTTTACCTTCAATTGTGTCTTCATTCAGGCAACCGTTTATGACACAGCACTAGAGTGAAAAATTTTTATGGAAGAGTTACTCTCAAAACCATATAATGGTTATAAATAATGTAGTCTATATACCCTTTGTGACAACCATTTGTCTCACATCACTCATGAGAACACAGTTCCACAGCTATCCAGCCCCATGTGTGGTGGCTTTATTCTCCTCTATCCAACAGTTTCCATTGGACATTGTGATTTGAGGCGCATGTGCAACTGCTCCAGTGTGCCTGCATTATTCCATGCTTTTCTTTGGACATTAAATAAGCTTTGAAAAAAAAGAAAAAAAATAGACAAGACTAGACAGAATGTTTCCTACCTATTGCATCACATGCATGTTTTTCATTAGCGAATGTATTTAATGAATGTTTCAAGGTGATTATGCACATAAAGTTTACATAATCTGTATTCCACTAATCCGTGTTACAGGGAATAGTTTGCCAGTAGTGTTAAAATGTTTCTCATGCATTGTAAATGTGTAACTACATTGTAACTATCCTGGTGATGTATTGTAAATGTGTATCTACACAGATATTAAAGGTCCTTACTATAAAAATGGGACAGAACAACGTGTCTCAGCCAAGAACCACCGAGACCCTGTTATTCCTGAGAGAGAAGCTACAGGAGTTCTCAGCTGGAAAAGGCCCTAAGGACGTCCCTAAAGTCAACACTGCTGCTGTGGGCTGTGAATAGGCTTTTCCCTATACTTTATTTTGGAGGAGAGGAGATGACTACAGGTTCTGATCCTGTTTCTCCGCAGGCACCTACTGTAGTGCTACGATAAGGTTGGTCTGGGAACTGAATAGAGACACTAGAGGCCTGGGAGCAGCCCTGGGGCCACAGTAATATAGAGGTACTAGAGAGGGCCAGTGGATCACAGCCCAGCCTGGAGCTTGTTCCTGTCCATTATGCTTGACCAGAAAAGCTGACCTAGGATCAGTTTTGGGGGATGAGGGTATATGTAAGTTCATATATGTAGAAGAGAAATCAGCTCGGTGCTCATACAGAACAGAAGCCCATGGCAACCCCCCCTCCAACAGCATCCCAGAATAGCTCCCATCAAAAAGCTCTCCACTCGGCTATCTAGCTTTAAATCTTTCAGGATTGGCTTTTTTTCCTATCGAAGTGATGTCAAGAGCTCTCAGAAAGCAGCGCAAGCGTAGGGTGGTGATGAAAGGAAATGAGTGAATGCCAAGAGCACAGAGGTATCCAGGGCAAGGTAAAGGCATAGTCAAGGCAAATACACAGTGAATGGCGATTTGTGGCAGGACACATGATAGTTTGCAGACTCTAGCCATCTCTTTACTGAATCCAATACAAAGATGCATGCAGCAGGGGAGGGACCATCTTTGTTTACTTTGTGTTAGAACATCCGGTGAGACAATGGATCTCACGACCAAATCGATAATAAACACAGAGTTTTTCTGAACTCAGAAACAACGGTGACTTGACTTGACATTTACTGAATTTAAACTGCTGGAGGTACCACAAAAGTTAGCTTATTTACCAGCTTTATAATTGAATTTCCATTCCCACTTAAACTCCAGAAGCATCACCCACCCTTTACCCACTGAGACCTGGAAACAAAGAGATCTGTTCATTTGACTGCTCTGACTGAAAACCCTGGGCACTGTGCTGACTTCCCTCCCACACCAAAAACAGTTAGTCAGTTAGCCACAGCAGTCAGAAACACCGGCTCTCTGCGCTTCTAGTGTTAAATGTGTCAATAGTCAAGGCTGAAGAGAACATCTGGTGAGACAATGGATCTCACAACCACAGAGTTAATAAACACATAAACATACGATGTGAACAGAGAGAGAAAGCCTAGCATATCAAATCTTTCCACCTTAAAAAGGCAACTGTGCAAGGTGTAAGTGTGTTTCTTTGTTTTAAAGCACATACCACAGACTTTATATTTTAAATCCACACTTATGCCAGAAATTCTATCCCAAAGGCAGAAGAAAGGGGGTGTGGCTTAAAAAGGTGAATAAGACAGTGACCCACTATTTCCCACATTCCACCTAATGACAGCTATCCCACACCAAGCAAATGTCATGCAAAGCGAATGGACATGGGAAAACTATTCATTTCAGAAGTGAGAAATGGCATTTAAATCTGGCTGTCAAGTTAATGATGTCCACTGTGCCATGTCAAGGAACAAATCGAGAAACGGAACTTTACTCCTGTAACCCTGTTTATTAATTCCATGACATATTATAAGAGCAGTCACCCACAGGTCAAGCCTCCAAATAAATGGAAGGCAGCGCTGATGCTATGACATGCAATTATCTAGTCTGAAAATTCTCTTCTATTTTTGTTTCCGGTGAAAACTAAGGAAGTCACCAAGGGGGCAGAAGCAGTTTAAGCACCCAGTGTTCATTTATAAAAAAAGAAAAAAAAACCTGTCTAATAACCAGTTCTCTCCTCAGCAGTCATTTCCCATTGGATTTTGGAGCCTCGCGCAGTGGAGCATGCTAAACAGAATTTAGCCACCAGAGAATTAAAGAGTCGAGGCAGGAATTGAAACCCAAGGCTCCTAGAGAAGATTCTCCCTCTTTGCTATCCCTCTAGATTTGTTTGGTATGCGGTACACTACAGATCCTGGTCAGTTGTGGGCTTGGTGCAGGTTCCAGGCCACTGGAGGTCTCTACAGTAGGGTGCACACTGATCTCCAAAGTCCCCTGGAGGGCTTCCTACTGCAGGCATCAGCCTTCAACTCCAGCAGCTCCACTGAAGACCACTCAACTATGTGCTTTCACTGCCTGTGAGCAACTGGACTGGTCAAAACAGATCCATTGATAAGTGAGGGCTGTCTTCAAGCTGAAAAACATCGGAGGCAAAGGGAACGGAAGCAAGAAAAAACAACAGAAACCACAGGAATTTCCTGTGAATAAGTTCATGTCTCAGAAGTAACGGGCTGAAGGTCTATTCTCCTGCCCAGCTACACATAAAAATGAGCACATGCTGAAATCACTGGGAGTACAAAATGAAGTCAATCAGAGTGTTTTGACAAATGTTGATATTGAACCCAGTCTGTGATAAGAAACCGCTGCTATGGGCAGTAGTTTGATAAATCTATGAAAATGATTTACTATATTAATTTCTTGTATCACATTAACAGTGTAATACATGCATCTGAAAAACAGCATCTGATTTAATATAATAATGGACAGATTAGCCAAACAAGTGTACAGTAGGATGGTAACTGTAAATACTGGGTCTCCATTGGTTATGGTTCTATGAGAAATCTAATGTACATTCAGTAACCTAATAAACCATGGTAGGTTTCCACATCTTCTTTAGTTTAGCCTTGGACAGTTTGTTTCAAAGTGTGACCTCACTAAACAGAGGCTGGTCCCAAGCCACATATTACCACACTGAACGGTAGAATGTTTTGTTATGGGTGTTCCTGTTTAACTGAGAGCCAATAAAGAAAAAAATTAATACATACAAATTAAAAAAACTAAACAAAGGGGTGTTTCTGACTAAAATAAAGCTGCTTCCTTGAGCGATGCCTTAGAGAACCACTTTTGGGTCCATAAAGAAGTTACAGAAAATAAATGAATGAATGGCATCAGTTTGAACTAAAAAAACAGAAATTGTGACTATAATCTTTCTGGGTCCTGTAAGCACTGCGATGTGTGTCAGATTCAACATTCAGCATGACACCTGTTGTCTAAAGTGGCTCAACTGGAAGAATCTTTGTTCATTTAAATATATTACATCAAGACATGCTATGTCCTAATCCACAGCAACAGGGCTTAACTAAACTGAACGTTTGACAAGTCTTAGTAAATTCATGGTAAAGGTTATTGACTTCTACTGTCTGTTATCCACATAAGCCTCATATGTCTAGTTTAGAAGCAAAACCTGGACATCAAATATGACCCACTTATTAAAGTCGTCTAAGTGGAAGGCTTGATTTTTTACAAATCATTCCTTCAGTGTAACACATACACTTGATAGATGCAAAATCACAACAAACACACTGTTTATTAATCATTAAATTGTCAAGTGGATAAATAAAAGCTCCACATCTTGTTTTCTTAGATGGCTTAAGACCTGCAGGGTGCTATTCCTTACCTGCAGCTATCTTAAGATAAAGACATTAAAACCATCATCTAAGGCTCCACCACAGTTGACTGAGGTCCCAGCTAAACCTGATAATTAACACCTACTAAACATGGTAATTTACACACGAAGAATAGTGTACTTGAACTACGAAATCATCAAACTGAGCCCCACTGTAGCTGGCTACTCCTATTCTCACAACAAAGGACATTTTTAATGATCATAGATTGCACAACAGGTCACAAAGATGTGCTCCAGCACTGAAGAGGCTTTTAAACATGTCCCAGAACAAAGGCAGGATGTTATAAATAGCTCCTGAATGTCCTTGAAGTGCAGGCATTAATGAGACGCATCAGAAGTGGTAGCACCGAGAATGTTTGCTGTTTTGCTGCTTTGCAAATGTGCAAAAAAAAAAAAAACAACACTACATACCGACTCAATCCACACCTCCCTCGTCTGAAGGGGAAGGACGTGACCCTCTTCGTCTCCCACCCGTCTCTCTCCTGTCTTCTGCCTGTCAGAAACACAACACCATCTCTCAGCCCGGCCTGATCTCAGGATCCCTTTGAAGAACGCAGGAACACGGTCTGACGACGGATCCATTACCACTTCATACGGAGAGGCAACAAACCACCTCCAAGCACACTTCAAGGCTGCTTGTCACAGGTCCTGGAATAATACACATGGGGACACAGACGTTTGCCAGTCGCTATAGGATTAAATTTACAGCATTAAGAAACAGCTGTAATCCACATGTACAGTTACAAATGTAGCCAAATGTAGTATTAGGGGTCTTGTCCAAAGGCAGTAATAAGACGCTAATTCTACAAGGAATCATGAACCTTATAGCTGACTAAAAATTATTTTTGACATTCAATGTGATTTGGCAGATACATATATCTGACATTTCCTACATGCTAAAACAAAACGTGTGAAGTAACACAATTACTGAAGCTTGTATCTGATGTGTGTGAATAACACACTCAGAGTCCATCACAAGAGCAGAGAAATGCATTGGAGTCTAATGGATTAACAGTTTTTCAGTTAGATGACAAAAATGCTAATGTGGTTAACAGAGGATAATGGTCTTTTTCTTCTCATTATGCCACACTCTTACCCCCAATACAAAGTGCTGTCTCACTGTAACAGAGGGGGATGAGCTGCGTGTGAGAACTAAACATATTCAACTTTCCCAGATATCACAAAATCCTCCAAAAAAAAAAAATATATATATAATATATATATATATATATATATATATATATATATATACACACATTAACCCACATGACTCTAATCCATAGGTACATGCTCATCTTGTATTTGCCATGATTTACAATGTGTAGAACGTTCAGTGATGGTAAAACACACTGATGTGCTTTCAGTATTCTTGCCATATCTTGAGGTTGAAATGCCTGCAGAAAGGGGGAGAGTAGTAGCCACATTTTCTGTTAACCATTCCTGTCATCCATACTGTGTCAGCAGCTCTTCTCCTTTATCGCCTTCATTTCAGCCTAATCGCTGTTAATGAGCCAGTCAGGAACCTCCAGGTTGTCAGCACAAGGTCCCAAAGACCATAGAAACCAACTGTGCAAGAACATTGAGACAGAAAGACAGTGCACAAGACACACAGAGAGAGACTGATGTCTGAGCGATTAGTCTGAGCTATTACACAAACACTGTATTGTTCACCACAAGGTCTGTGGTCTCAGCAGAGTACTATTTTAAACTGGATTATGTTAGCTTGTATTATGTTCTACTGTTGAGTTCATTGCTAAGTAGACCTGCTCTATCCAGCAGATTAAGATGCTACAATATTGACCAAGACCAAGGATCTGTGCTTAATGTAAGCCTTGCAGAACGTGGCAGGACTTCAGTCTATTTCTCTCTGTTCCAGACATTTCTGTTTACTCCCGCTTAGGAAATCTCAACTGCTACTGTCACTTCTGTTGGTACATCTTTATTGTAGTGGCACAAGACTAAGGCTTGGGGGCTAATGATGGGATTCTTTTAGTTTTTTTGTAATTATGAATCCCTTTCAGATTTCAATAACAGAGGTTTTTTTCCCCATGTTATAAAAATAAAACTACCTAAAGCTTTGAATCTGCCCTTTCCAGATGTTCTACAATTATTTGAATAAATCAAGCAGATATCAGAGTTAAGACTTCATGTAAATGAATGCAGCTATATATATATATATATTTTTTTTTTTTTTCTTTTTAACAAAAATCTTAGCTGGTTTCGGTTAAATTTAAAAAATAAAATTTTCAGTCCTACCACAAATTAGCATCTCATGAGCTTAGAAACCATAATTATAGAAAATGTTCTCATTGTTTTGGTTCATCAAATTGGCTTCAATCCGTAAAAGGTTCAATTATCTGTTCAATTTAAACCTTAGCCCTTTTTCTAAATGCAGTTCAACAAGCTTCACCAAATTACCTTTTGAAAATCAGCTAGTTGTGGTTTGGTTGCAATAGCCCAGATTACAGTGCTTTAAAATTATTTTCCTTTGTTTGTTTTCCTGAACCTAGAATTAATTTTTTTAAACACAGTTATTAAAAAGGTCAGCCTGCACTAATGCGTTCATGTGCGGAGAGCAGACAATCAATTCAAAAGTCAATAGAAAAGTGTTTTATGTCAGCAGATACTTCAATTTATAAGCAAACCTAAAAAGTGTGGAATGAATGGTTGAGATGCACAACAAATAGTTGGAGTGCACCGATCATACACCCCACACCCACCACAGAGATACACATAAAAATAAAAGTGAAACAGTGTTCAAGTGCACATCAAACAATTCCCACAATAACACTTCTTTACACTAGATCCTGTCTTCTGTGTCCAGGAGAACAAGCCACTGTCCTCAGCTTCATGCTGTGGACGCTATCAACATGGCTCCGCATTGTGCAGCAAACGTCAAGAGAACCCTGATTGCATTGCTTTCTCACCATTAGCTAAATTGCTGAGGAAATAGCACCGTAAAATCGCCAGAGTTGTTCAGGAGATGGCTCCCCAAGAAGCAATCAGAATGTTTTGGAATGGTGTTTCAAAGAGCCAGTGCACAAAGGAAGGTATCCCTTTACTTCCACATTAAAAAAACATCTACAATTTGAAATTCAGGTTCCAACAATCTTTGTAGTAGATTATTACCCAGTCTATGTTATAATCTTTAAAATCAATTAATTCAGGTGCACCTATTTCAGACAAACACCAGTTCAAAGGAAAACACACACAAACAAACAAACAAAAAATGTTCTGACCTCCAGTCTGAAGTCACAAACTTGCTACTGCAGCAAAGGGGATATGATTGCCCTGTGAACACCCTCCCAATAAAGGCAACGTTCGTGACTTTAATCATTACACTTTTTATACATTCCAGAGAATGTTTCATTACCGTTACCATTTTCTAGCTCTCCAAACTGTTTGTGTGATCGAAACCAGTCTAATGTGTAGTGTATGTGGTATGCTAGGCTTTATCTCTCTGCTCAAGGAAGAGAGGCATCATCTGGAGATGTTTAGACAAATGAGAGACCTCCAAACATTTAAAAGCACAAATTAACATGAGGATTTTGATCTACTTCTGCTCCACAGATGATAATATTGACTTACTTTTTGCTGTTTCATATTGCTTAAGGTGAAACTGATGCCAAATTCCGGAGACCACAAACTACATGAAAGTAAACACAAACAGAAAGTACAACAAATCAATACAACTCAAAGAGTGAATAAAAACTTAGATTCCATTCACACTGCCCCTCCCCATGTCATTATAGTGTGAAAAAAGGAGGCAGGCTGCTTTTGTAAAAACATTTTATTACAGTTCAAACAAACAAAGCATTAAACTTAATCACAAGTGAAAGGGATAATTCATATTCAAAATATGTAGCAACGCAAACCAAGGAGAGTTTCTAACAGAAGTAAAAGAGGGAACTGAGAGAAAAACAGAAAAACAGGGGAAAGCTACATGAGGACATGACACAGGGTGCCGCCTCCGAAAAACGTCACTGATCACAATCATTTATGGACATGGCCCGGAATTGTCACCATTGTTTTTTTTCCCTCCAGTGCTCCATATTTCTCCTGGAACAATGCCAGCTGGGGTAGTATTCCATGTCACCTATGTCTAAATCTGTAATTACTTTGAAAAGCAAGATTCCAAATGCCTCCAAATGTAATGAGCTGCTAAATTATTTCCAGAGATGACCCATTAATTCTAAGCAGAAAGTGATCATTCAATACTCTCCTGAAGTCAACAATCATCTCTTTTGTTTAATCTACATGTAACTTATTGACCTTGCACCAGTTTGCTAGTTGCCACACCTTCTTCCTTGTACTCTGACTAATTGTTCTTGATGATGAGTCCCTCCACAGTGGTGTAACGGCAAATCTAATAACGTGATTTGACTGGTGTTTTGCCAGATGTCTGGAAAGTAAACGGCAGAGGACTTAGTACACTGCCCTGGGGAACACCACTATTCAATGTGGTGGTAGTGTGTACTTGTGTATTTCATGACAACTGACTATGATTATGATGGTGAATGTGAGCAGCACATGGGGAAGAAAGCAATTTGTCAAAGTAAGTAATTACACTAATATGAAACTGATGGATAAATCTACCCGTGCTGAAGAAATCTAAACAGATCAGATTTGACTTACATTCACAAGCAGCTCTTTCCTTTTTTATTCTTGAAGATTTCATTTCACAGCAGCTGTTTAAACTGTTTCTAATTACTAGTTTCTAGATTTTCAAACAGCTCCAGTCTTTCAGATTTTTAATCAAGCATAACTGGGTGTGCTCTTCAAAGCAAATGCAGACACAGTGACAAGTTCTTTAATGATATTTACTGTGATTGGCTTTTTTTTTGTGATTTTCTTTCTTAATAAATAACTGGGTGGACTATTGCATGTTGCCTTGTACATTGTGGCAGGTACAAATATGTGGGTTTTAGAGAGTAGCACAGAATTAAAATAATGAGCACAGAGAGTGTAGTTTCCTTGATGTAATTAGAAAAGTTTAGTCACTACAAACATGTAAAAATCCCAATAAACACCTCCACACCCATGGCATATTCACGCATATGCAACTCACCCCCATGGCATGAGAGATAAGCAAGAATCCACTGTTTTTCAGACACTGTTTAGGCCAGAGAACCCTCTTGCATTTCTTGAGGTAGCAGCAGAATATGTTATATGACATCAGTTACCTGAAATACTCCCTTGCTCATGTGGCTATTTTCATCACTGTAGCATGGCATTTTCTCATGCAGTGCTGTTTGAGGGCTAGAAGGTTATGCACATTCAACAGTGGTGTCAGTGATGAGATTGGGTTTAAAAGAAACATCAGTCATGATATAGAATATAAATAATGCAATAAACTGAGCCATAAAAGTTTCAGTTTAGTTCTAGAAGTCCTTATGTAGTTATTTGAGCTGCTAGTTTTGTGCATATACTAAAGTTCTTTATTGGGAATGTTCTAGGTATGACTGAGAAACTCATCATTACAATCATTCATTCATTCATTGTCTGTAACCGCTTATCCAGTTCAGGGTCGCGGTGGGTCCAGAGCCTACCCAAAATCACAGGGTGCAACACACGTGTGTCTTTTTTATGGAATATACAAATAGAAGTAATTTGTCATCTGTAATGCATATTTTTTTGAGTAATTACCCTGCTGTGGTGATTTCTGCTCTCATCAACAATCAAATCCATTTGGGGCAAAACGATCTTAATATGTATGTGGGGTTTTATAATAGCACAATATTTCAGGAGTGGTATAATAGGTAACACCACTGCTCTTCATATAGCAGAAGTGGATGTAATTCCCAGCCTAAAAAGAGCAAGCCCGCCACGCTATAACAGTAAATGTTCTTAGGAAAGGTGGACACATTTTAAACTAAGTGTCTTTAATTACTGTATACATACTGTATACTGTTATACATTAACAACATGTAATAGCTGTGAAACTCCTGCTGATACATCCGGTTTTACTATAGTACAGGGACCAGTGCATACATCAGCAGGGGTTTCAAAGATAAAGTGAACTTAATGTTTAATAACACAGTTCTTAAAGACACTTAATATAAAATGGGACCGGAAATGCTTCTAACATTTGTCTATCCCTATAATACAATGTAAAAAACATCAAAACATCTAGCAGCCAGTGTTTCCAGCAGAGTACTGTTTAATTTAATCTAGTTGGTAGTGCATATTAACGTATTAAAAGCACTTCCAAACATCCTGCTCTTCTTGCCTTTGTCTCTGGCATTTTTTGCTTTGTTGTGTACCTTCCCCTTTATATCTGACTATGTGCTTTGGTTTTGGTTCTGTTCTCTCCCCTTGCTCTGGCTTTGTTTTCTAATCTCTGAGTTAAAACAATGTTCTAGTGTTTCGCTGTTGTTTTTGCTTTTTGTTTCATATTTTACGCTTAGTGTTATTTCTTGATTTCTTGACGTGTTTATAGCAAATTGATTTATTTTTGGTTTTTTTACATAACAGACTTCAATAAACCAAACCACTTGCATCTGCATCCACACAACTTGAATGTTACAGCAGCTGCATTTACCTGTTGATTACTTTAAAATGAAGGCAGTGAAACAAATAAAAATTGACATTTAATTTAATACATAATACTGGCCTAAATATCCTGTCAAACATAATATTTCATAGTACTTTTTAAGACTTTTTAAGAAACATGGCAAATATGATGTAAATAACACTGTATTAACTGTTGATATTTATTTCAATTTAAACTCAAACTTCTAAACATGACTCAAAACTCAGACTTTTGGATGCAGTGTTTTCAGCATTGTACAAATAAGGGCACCGTCTTCAGAAAAAGAGCTACAAAAAAAGTGTAGATATACATGAAAAGTCCTTATCAGGAATAGAATAAAAGCAAGAGAGATAGAGCCCTGCATCTAGAGAGAGAGAGCATACGTAGATATATGGACTGACTACCATAACAAACTGATGAAGAACAGAAGGTGAACCAAAGGCACTGGATGATTAACTCAGAAAGACAAGCAGATGTTCCTGATGTACAAACTCACCCCCACACCCACATTCCCACTGTCATCCAAACACACTGCAGACACCGCTGACATTCCAGCATCACTCAGACAGAGAGCCATGGACAGTGGGGAGATAAGGAGAGGATAAGATCAGCTCATCAGCAGAAGGCCAGGCTGAAGTCCTGCCGTGCTGACAGACAGCAGAGTCATTCAGACGGCCACCAGCAGGCAGGTAGAGAAACAGACAGCCACAATGCAGCAGCAGAAAGACAAGTGGATGCCCCCCCAGAGATGATGACAGCTGGCCAGGGATGGAGAGAAATCACAGAAAAACTAGAGTCCAGTTCATGTGCAGCCAATGAGATTTACTGGTTCTCGAATGTAACTAAGGTAGAAGGGCCATTGGCTCTTTCGGTTTGGCAGACGTTAGTTAAATAATTGTTTTCTCTAAGCCATTTTGTCCTTAGGGGCACAGTGGCAATGCCAATGCCCCATGCACAGAGGTCTTAGGGCTCTAGCCTCAGGCCACTGTCTGAGGAGTGTGGTGTGTTCTCACTGTGTTTGTGTGGGTTGCCTCTGGGTGCTCTGATTTCCTCCCACAGTCCAGAAACACATATATGTAGGTGGACTGGTGGGTTTTCACTGCCAGAAATGGGTTAAATGCAGGGTCAACATTTTCATGTTCTGCTAAAAGCCCATTTCACACTTTCATATGTCAGGTTTTATTAAATATCAGTTGCTAATGGAAGATGTTTTATCTTAGCTCTAAATGGAACATGACTGACATTTTTCTAGTTTTCCTTGAGATTTGGTAGCCTCTTTTCACACACACACAAAATCTTGTAACTTCGTATTGTGGGGATATTACATAGACTTCCATTCATTTTGTGTAGACTTGCTATTAACTTTCCATAAGTACTAATACCCTAATCTTAACCCGACACGATTTCTATCCCCTAAATAAAACAAGTCCCCACAATATGATTGCGAGAATAGACTTTGGTCCCCACAATATCATGTTTATCTAAAACTACACAAACTCACATCCTTGTAGCTGTGTATTGCGGGCATTACATATACTTCCATTCAATTTGTGGAGACTTACCATCAACATTTACATAAGTAGCACAAGTGTAACCCCACCCTAACCTTAACCCAACTTTAAAACAATACTTCACCTTAAAACGTAATGATGTACAGAGTGGGGACCATCTGGTTGTCTTCACAAGAAAGATAACTCCCCACAATGTGAGTGTGTAAATCGTTTTTCGCCCCTCACAATCCTGTATATTCCTGTTACACACACAAAAACACAAACGTGATTAGAAGCAATGAGCACACACACACAGATAGGCAGCCACCTTGGAGCAGCAGAGGTTTGGTGTCTTTCTCTAGGGCATGTCAACTGAGGATGTTGAAGGAGGAGAAAGCACTGTTTTATTTTACTCCCCCTACCTCATATTTCCTGCCTATTCAGGGAATCAAATATTTGACCTTCTGTTCCCAAGCAAGCTTCACTAACATATACACCAATGCTCTGTGCTATTCTTCTATCACTGAGATCTTACAATACACTGCCAAATTCAAAAATGGAAGACGCCAGCCCTGGTCCTGGTCACCAACAGAATAGAATCTGAATATGTATTGTTCTCAGCCAGAGCTCATTGAAGCCCATCTACATTTGACTGAAGTACATGGAAAGTGTAAATGTACCAATTAACTCCTCACCTCAGTTATGTTAAAAAGCACTTGATAATCAGTCTACTGTGCGCTTTTGAACATAACAGGCACACTGGAGGCAATTATCAATTTATCAATTATTTGCCCAGTGGGCAAGACTCCAAGAGCACTTTACTCAACAGGGCCTGCTCCAAGATTGATGTCATTTGTCAACTGACCAATCACCACACACCAACCCCTGGTTTAAGGTTTGGATTTAGCCTGTTTTTTTTGTTTTTTTTCCTTCTTACTCACCCTCAGATAACAGGTACCAAACTATGGCTTGGTACACCTCAAGAGATCGGTTGAAACTACTTATTTCTTGAAGTACATAATGTAAAATATAATTTTGATGGATTTGAAATTTCTTGGGTATTCTCACACTGTAAAGCTTTTATTTCAATGAGCAAAGAAATGTATATTGTACACATTTAATTAATTTCAGACCATATTTATTTAATTAATTAATTCATACTATCAAAAGCACTGTACACTACATGGTGGGAAATTGGAGTGGCATTCATTCATGAGAACATTTGTAAGGTTATTAATGAAAGTACTGATGTTGGATGATTATTAGGGATGCACCGATACCACTTTTTCTCTTCCGATACCAATATTTCATGTTCAAGTATCTGCCAATACCTAGTACCAATACCATCTCTATTTATCTTTAACTACTAGACAGATGCCTATGAATCCAGATATTTATATTGCTATATTTTCAGATTTTATTTTGTTAAAGCAGTGTTCTTTATTGCCAAAAAGATATAAGCTTGAATGAACTTACTTGAATTGACTTTTTATTAACTGCACATTAAAAAAAAATTACAGTTTGAGAGCCATAAAAAAATATATTTCCACAATGCAGTAACAAGTACAAATAGACATAGTCTAGCCTGACTTAACAGCTTTTACACTCTCGTGAGGATATTTGTCACGAATGTGAAATGCACTTTCTACTGACTGCTGCTGACCTGGGTTAGCGCTTCTTGGTGGTTGCTTGAATGAAGTCAGTGTTCTTTGGCATGCTTTAAACTGGGGTTACACTACACGACTTTTAGCCCGATTCTAAATACTTTTTGCCTCGAAATTGCATTTCAGACCAGTCACAGCATGTCAAACGTTTGATCTTTTCGACCCAACTTTGGACGTATTCGCATAGTGTAAACTCTCCACCAACTCAAGACTGCGAGTCCGTCAACCGCCAATAAGAACAGAGCACAGAAAGTACACACAGGCACGTGCCGTGGAGCTCTACAGCAGAGGACGGATTAAACGGTAAAACTATAAAAAAGGAATACATATTACAGAGTGCTGGATGCACATGTCCCCAACTAACGAAAATTACATGTAGGTGAACATAGTGTGCCACAAAACATGCTGTTACAGCTTTTATTCCAACTGTTCCAACACTGGCACGCCTTTGTAAACCATTTAATGTGGAATGTAGCCACAACAATGTGCTATTTTCCTAATCCCCAACTCCTGCTGCAGTGTGTAGAGACCGCACTGACCGCATCCACTGTTCATTTTTACGTATTTTTTTCTTTGTGAATCTATACAAACAGCGCAAACAATAACCACTGAGACTTGTACGTCCATGTTCATCTGTGTCTCCTAGGAAACGTGAGTTGTGTGTATGGTTGGGGAGTTTGGTGTCGAGCAGTGTGTTAAAATGGACAAAAACAGTCGTGTAGTGTGAAATACCCACTCTGTTTACAATCTGCTTCGACTTAAATTCAAGCTGCATGTAGCAGCATGCATGTGTGTCATTATCTGCTTCATGGGGTGTGTCCTGAAATGTGCCCTGTGTACAGCATGTAGGGAATAGTGAGTAGTGGGCCATTTCAAACACACCTATGGTATCGGTGCTCTCTGCCGATACTGTGTTTAAGTGCCAGTATCGGCAACCCTAATGATTACACCAACTTATACCAAATCTGTGGTCTTTAGCTGACATCACTGAGTAGCCACCATATTTGATATATACTCATCACTCAAAAACACAACTTATAATGACAAAAACAGTGAGGCTTAAATTATTTCATAAGCATGGATCCCTGACTTATTTATCAGCTCTGTTCATCTGTATTAGCCAGCAGAGAGGAGCTCAGCCTGCTCCCAAAGTAGCACAATACTCCCTACATTGTGCACATCACAGATAATAAAACTAATAATTCTGCACCGTGGCATTAAGTAGATGCCAATTCAACTGTGTGTGCTGAACCTATACCTGAATAAAATTAATTTTCAATGAGCAACACATGTGACACATTCAATTTATGCCCTACAAAGGGTGTGGAAAGACAAATGGGATTCAGCCTTGGCTTCACTGCGGTATGAAAATCTCTCAATAATCACTCATTTTCAGAAAAGGAAAACTGCTTTATTAAATTTTAAGCCAATCCAGAGACAGTCATGAAAAAATATTATGTTCTAAAAATAGGTCCCCTGCACAGGGACAGCAGGCTCATTTTATTTATTCTGTAAACCAGACGAAACAAATGAGACAAAATACTAATAATAAAATATGACTTGCTTCTGTAGTCTCTTACACATTAAATCAAAACAGGACTGAACTATCATGACTACTGAAGCTTTTATATGATCCTTGTATGGATAACTCAGTCAGATTCTTCTTACAAGAACAGAGGAATGCATTGGAGTCTAATGTGCTAACAGTTTTTCACTAGATCCTAAAACAAACATGCTAATGTGGCTAACAGAATATAATAGTATTGTTGTTCTAATTATGCTACGTTATGTTATTCTTTACCCCCCTGATGCAAATAGGCAATGGGTTTCTGTGCCTCTGAGTGTAGAAAGACTCTTTCCAGCGCAGAAAGAAGAGCATTACATACGTTAGGGCTGTGCTTTGAATCCACACAATTGGTAGCCAGCCAATATGGCAAAGAGAAAAAATAAATAAATAAATAAATAAAACAACAGCAACAAACATACACACACACACACATGACAGCAACCCATTGATGGGATCATACTCTATCAATTCAGAGAACAAGGTTCCACTGTTCCATAGCCCAGTGGGAGAGAATATTACCCCTCTACCTAGGGCATCGTGACCAGGAACTCATGTCCAGTTGTTCCAGAGTGGCCGTTCCTTTCTATAGGGAAAGAAACTTAGAAACTATGGTTACAGTCAAAAAATCTATGTCAGCAATGGATGCCACATAAAGCAGCTGTGCTCTCTCATTAGAAGCAGTGGCCAAGGTTTGGAAATGTAGAGCAGACACATCACCTTCAAGAAACACTAGGTAATATTTTTACTTTAAAATTACAGCTTCAAAATCATTGTAATGCTTCACTGACCTCAAATATGGAGAATAGAGCAGCTGTCGGTCCTACTTTAGGCTCAGCACTACAGAAATTGCACTATGTATCTTTTGGGAGTGGGCTGGAAACCAACCC
The DNA here is from genome assembly GCF_029633855.1 of Hoplias malabaricus. Classification (NCBI taxonomy): domain Eukaryota; kingdom Metazoa; phylum Chordata; class Actinopteri; order Characiformes; family Erythrinidae; genus Hoplias; species Hoplias malabaricus. The sequence continues at coordinate 14,462,109 of NC_089817.1, forward strand.
CCCCTCTGCAAATGTAGAAGGAGCTCAGGAACAAAAATACCAAATTTCACCTAGTGTTGCTTTGAAAAAATAAAATTTTAACTAAAAAAAAGGAAATAAAACCCTATGACTTTGAAGAAAGTCATGTGAAAACATTGCACCAATATGAACACTCAAGTTTATTCATTGTATATTTTGAAGCTGTTGTCTACAGCATTCTGACAGTTATTGTCTCGTCTCATTGGTTTAAGTGAAAAGAGGGCGGTCCTGGTGGTTTACAGACAGACAGACATACATGCAGGCAGACAGACAGGCAGACAGGGCTCAGAGCAGGGCCTGGTGTTTAACAGTGTTTTGACATGCTTTGAAGTCTGCTCCGTGTTAGCCTTTGATACGGCTAATGTGTCTACAACAGCCTGTCAGGATTAGTATAATTCCCATTGATGGGACCCTCCTGCCATGTTGAATCACTCAGAGTGGGTTTTTCTTTTTTTTTTTTTTTTTTTTTTATTTTGTGCAGGAGGCCTACCGCAGGCCTGTGGATAGCAGTAGGAAGAGAGCTTCAAAAATATCCAATAGGAACTGCAGTACTCACTACAGTATACACCAACAGAAATACTGTATCTAGCATTTGCAAAGGTATGTAGCAAGGTTACTCAAGTATGAATCTTAGAGGTCCACGTAGTAAATGTCCACAGAGCTGAACGACCGCAGAAGTCAAATGGACACATTTTCTCAGTCCATTTAACCTTAAAGGAGTGGATTTCACTGTCCTCTTTTCTTTTCTTTTTACATAGCAATTTTGGAAGACCCCATTTTACGTTTCAGATGTGCTTTTAGCCTAACAGTGTCACTTTGCTATGCGGCTTGACTAGCACAGGTCAACAAACTAGCTGCCTGCTGAGCGATGTCATGGTTGTCATATAAACTCATATATAAGCACTGTGATTGGATCACAAGAAACAAAATTAGGCAAATTGCGAGAAGAGTCATATTCCCTCTCTGTTCCCTCTCTGATGTTTTGTTGCAATTTATTATCAGTAATAAATTGTCATTTAGGTCCAGCCTCAGACCAGAGTCTGTCTGCTGAGTACATTATACTTATTTCTGGTATAAGCCAGAGCTTCAGGTCTGTTGGGTTTTCTGTTTGTTTCTCAGTCTTTCTGCATTTCTTCCTGTTCCACATGCTCCCTGTCTCCACCTCATCCCTTACCTATGAATATTCGGTTGTTTTGTGAATCCACAAATGATCCCTGTTCTTTGACAGTCTTCACGTGCGTCGTAACGTTTGGCTCTTTCTCCTCCTCCTCTTATTTCAGTCTTGTTTTCGTGTTTGTTTTTTTCACTACTCACGCCTTTTTCTTCGTTTTGACCTTCATATTTCTCTGTGCGCTCTCCCTCCTGCTTTATGTTTACATTTTGTCTCTGGCTCGTCGTCTCAAGTTTGCGCTAGCCACGCCCCTTCCTCGTGTGACTGCAGCAGGTGTTTCTTGTTTAATGTCAAAAAGCCCTTTTTTAATTAATTAAATAATTTACTTTTTTAAATGTCGTGATGTTTCTCTGTCTCTGTTAGTTTTTTCTTATTTAGTTTATCTCAGTTTGTAGATTTGTGAGATTGGCTTAGGCTTTACACTGCTTTGTTAATGATATTATTTCCTGATTCTCATATATTATGTTTATTCTGTCTTCCGCCTAGTGTTCAGGTTTGTTTCTCTGATGTTTGTTCTTTATGTGTAATAAATAGCACCATCTCTGCATTTACATCTGACTCCTCGCCTCCTTACACCACGTCCTGACATGTTAATAAGCCTTTATTTAGAACTCTTTATTTCCTCTGCAACCATCATTTTTATGTTGCGTTGTGTTCTTTTTTATTGCTGATTTCCATTGTGGTTTATCTCCATTCTCACTGGTTCTATGTTCTGTGTTTTCCATCTTTGATTTTTATTTAGTCAATTTGGTAAGTTAGAAGAGACGTATTATACCACTTTTCCATAAGTTAACACAGTTCCCTGGTGTCTGTATAATGTCTGTAACATGCTTTAGTTAAAATACCACAAGGATCAAACACAACAGCACTTTTTTTACCTTGTCTAAACAGTCCTGTTCAGAATGACAGGTCTCAGCCCCTGCTGAGAATGAGCCTCTGATTACTATCGAGTGCAAGATGTCCAGGAGACGCAAAGAACAAAAAAGCTGTCTTTTAGTCACTTTTGCTTTGTTTGATTTCCTCTACATTCTTGTGTTTGCCATCAGTACACTTATTTCTCCAGGATTCTTGTATTTGTTTCAAGGGTGTAGAATTAGCATGAACGGAGGTGATGTGTGCACACCAATATCCAGCGAATATTGAATTGTCCCCGCCAATAATTTGATCCCCTCCAAAAAAAACAAACAAACAAAAAAACATTCTGTCAACCTCTCATTAACCTAGAGGTGCAGAAAGGGTTAAATCACGTCCTCACACAACAAACTGCCAATTGTCTCTTACATATTTGCTTTATCACGGAGCAAAGGGGGGAGTTTTGATTCATAGGTCCCCAACAATGCCAAAAGCAAATGTATGCCATTGATTTGTTTCATTCCATTTAACCTCATCTTTGTGCTCTGACATGAAGGTGTGTCCAGCGCTGTGATTGGACAGACAGACAGATCCAGTGCTGTGACTGGAGAGACTCAGGTGAGAAGGCAGGACAACTCTGAAGTTCCTGCTATATACATAAGACAGAAGACCAAATCATGTCACAGTGTGTGCTCCAGATCCCCAATCACTGAACCGATACTGGACAATGTTACAGCAGTGAGCAAGAGGGATTTAAGCAAGAAGTTTATTGAAATCCACTGTTTTATTTTTTTGCTGCTAATAATAATAAGCAGCAGGTAGTGTCGCAGTCACACAGCTCCAGGGGCCTGGAGGTTGTGGGTTCGATTCCCACTCCGGGTGACTGTCTGTGAGGAGTTGGTGTGTTCTCCCCGTGTCCGCGTGGGTTTCCTCCGGGTGCTCCAGTTTCCTCCCACAGTCCAAAAAACACACGTTGGTAGGTGGATTGGCGACTCAAAAGTGTCTGTGTTGCCCTGTGAAGGACTTGCGCCCCCTCCAGGGTATATTCCCGCCTTACGCCCAATGATTCCAGGTAGGCTCTGGACCCACCCTGAACTGGATAAGCAGTTACAGATAATGAATGAATATATATATATATATATATATATATATATTCAATGAAAATATGAACATATTGAAATCCATCATATCTTTCTTAGGCCTGGAAAGAATGTCTGCTTGGTGTCAACCTAACTCAAGATGTCCAAATTGACACTACTACACACTGACACTACTATACACACACTCTACTGGGGCTGCAAACTCAGAACAACACAATACAGGCAATGAAAACAAGGTCAAAATGTATTAATCAAAGTGTCAAAAAGACCATAATTAGCTTCTGTGTTTCTGGATGAATAGGGTGTCCATTTCTCCCCACTCCTTCATTCAGCACAGTCCTAGACAATATTAGAATCTGTTAGCTAACATAACGCAGTCAGACAGTCAGTGTTCTCCCCCAAGCGTGAGGAGTTGTCAAATGATTATGTGTAAGTAGCAGCTTGAAGAAGAAGCAGTAGTTGGCTTCACATGTCTCAGAGGAATGATGTAGTAGCCTTCACCCTCCCAGATGGATTGCATTGTGTGACTGAGGGAGTCCTAGCTAACTGATTTGCATTTTCTGAGAAAATGGACAACTGTTCAATACATTCATGGTGATTTAGACTCCAGAAGTAATCTCCATCCAAACACATTATCTTCTGTGTAAATCCATCCCAGAAGAGTAGAACATGTTATTGAAAGGAGAGGCACACCAAAAATATACCTTTGATTTTAGAAGAAATGGATGAGAACCTGTCCACAAATGTTTGGACATATACTGTGTCGCTGTGTTTAAAGGATGGTCTTGTTTTCCCATTACGGAGCCGAGCAGCTTGAAAAGATGCGGTGGCTGGTCTCACGTCTCTCAAAAGAGTCATGTGTTATGAGGGGCATTATTAATGAGTTCATCCATTAAATCTGGAAACACTCGTTCATATTCATCATGGTTTAGAAAACAAACAAACAGACCATCAGTGGGGAGTCAATACATAAAATGATATAATGATAATTAATGGTAATTGTCAAACACTTTTTAGAACTGCATCTAAAACAGTTTAGAGTTACAATGGGTCCATGGGCTGAAGGCAGGGACACAACCTGGACTGGGTGTCAATCCATCTCAGGGCCTCACTGACTCACCCAGTCACATATTCACACTTGTGGACAATTTTACACAGTCAGTGCACCCACCAATGTGTTTTTGGATTGTGGAAGGAAACTTGAGAACTTTGAAAAAACCTACATATAGATACCAAAGGCCTCAGAGATAGTGACACAAGCAGAAGGCTGGATCCAGGACCCCGAGTCCCTGGAGCATTTTTTCTTATGTTTGTGTTCAAAAATGTCCACAAACTCTTCCAACATTACACCACACCGTACTATATGTGATGTTTATTAATTGTGTCTCACACCTGCCATGGATTTGTTTTTACTTCTCAGGTGAATTTGTGCCCAGTGGAGAAAATTAATACAAATCCAGCATTAACCCTGCTTTTTCTAGACTGGAATACACAGTGCTACATATAAATCCATCCCTAAAACGTAACATTCATCCTCCCAATCCAGAGCTCCTTTAATCTATGGGGAAATAGTCTTTTTCTGGCTGTGAAAATATGTCAAACACCTGCTGAAGTGATTTCAGACACACCATATGGCCAGAACATCATGGACAGTTGTGCATCCAATATTTAAATTGAATTCAAGGGGTTTTACTTGGAGGTTTTCCCCATTAAACTACCTGTTGTACTCTTCTGTGAGGATTTGAGGGCAGTCCTCCACAGCTCAATGCTCAGGGGCGGTAAACACCTCTAAACAGTGCTTAGCACCTGACCAATGCTGTCACAGCTGTAGCACTGTGTCCTGATTAATGACAATGAAGACAATATAGTAGCTCATGTATGTACAACGTTTGTTCAGGAGGACAGCAAACAGCTACTTGACTGTACACTGATCTTTTGCTTTTATTGCAGCCCCAAGAGAGATCAGCTGAATTCTAAATGCTTTCCTAGACCCTTTGTAGTGCACACTGCAAGTCATAAACATTTCTGTGCAATAATCGGCTATAAGCTTGAGATATTGCTGTCAAACTAGTGTCCAGACTGTGTGTAGTTTTTAGTATTTGAGATGCAACTCGAACTTCTTCTCCATAGTTGTTTTGCCTCGCTGTCAGTGCCACTTGAGCATGGAGCGCATGCGCACAGGTTATGTAGCTAATTTTGGGACATTTATAGAGTTTTGTTCATTTGAAACTGAAAGGTCAAATCTTGAGATTGAACTTTGAAAAATGCTACAATGTGTTAAAAATTAAAATAAGTATAGGATGATTATTTTTAATCCAAAATAGAATTTTGATTCAATTCTGAATTTTTTAAATAAATAATATATATATATATTATTTTTTATTTATGAAGTCTTATATTTTTTAGTTGCTGATTTAGTGTTTTCAGATTCAGATCTGGCATGGGAGGCAGGACATCAGTTGAGAGGGGCATGGGAGGACCTTCCTCCCAATTGACTGTGAGAAATATCATTGAAAACTCACGTTATAGAAAATAATCTGTGTGAATCAAACACAAAGCCCTGTATAGTAAGTCCTTTTAGACAACATTCGGCACCAATCGCATTATAAGAGTGATATACTCTGCCAGATTGTGTAGTTCCACAGCCAAACTTCAGTTTCTCACCAGCACTTTGCTGGAGATGGTGTCCACTCAAAATTTGAACTTTCAGTTTCAGAATTTTATTTATTTATTGATTGATTTTTCATATGAATAAAACTTTTGTCCCTAAATTAGATCCATAATAAGCAAAATGACACAGGGAATCCAATCTGGCTGTTCATGTTCATGTCACAAGTCTATGAACCAGATAGGTATTCAATCTATGACAGTGACTTAAATCTGAGGGATGTCCACACAGCCCTGAAAAGGTCAGAAATGAGTCGAATTAACGCAAAAAAAAATAAATAAAATAAATAAATAAATAAATCAGATTTGAGTCACTTCAGACCGGTAGAGTGAACATATCCACACTCCCTATAAACAATGTGGAGCTATGTGCACCTGAGTTAGGTCGATTCTGTGGTTGTGCAGGCATAACATTCTCCAGAGCGAGAGAGAGCCAACAGGAAAGAGGGAGAGAGAGAAAGAAAGAGAAAGAGAGAGAGAGAGCGATGCACCAGCAGAGCCCTGTGGCGCATCACACAAACTCGTTACAATGCTCACTCCCAACTGAAGCTTTATTCTCTCGCACAAATGAACTCTTTTGTAAAAACCACACAAGACTCCCCACCCCCCTGAGCTCAGCTCACTTTTTTGCTGCAATTAAAGTTCAATGAGTTTAAAAATATTCTCCAGTCAATTAGGTGTTCGAGGGCGCCGATGTGGAGTGTATTGCAGTGCGTCGCTACACTTTCAGCCACCTACACACAGAGCTAGGTAATACAGCACCTTCAGGCAGGCACACACCACACACACACACACACACACACATGTGAAGGCAAAAATGAAACATTCTTCTGCGCAGAGCTCTGCTATTGATGACTCCACTAATGATGGCTGAATTAATTACCAAGGTGTAGCAGGTGCGAATCAAAGCTAACAACAACACTTACTACGTTCTACACATTATTCCTGAACTTTCTATACACTAGGTTTCCATGGAGGAAATGTCTTCAGAAACATGACTATTAAAAAATACAGGTGTCAAACAAGCCAGAAAAGTTCTCTGAAGCATTAGCTGAACCACTTTTTCCCCCCCAAACAACCCTTCCCTGGATAGTCCTCAGTATTTCTCATAGATACTTTATTTTTTTCCAGTTCAGCTGGTAGACATGTTGTTGTGTGCATGTAGTAGAATGAGACATGTCCAGGGGGCCCGAGTAGTTTCATTGCCTAGTGTTATATTAAAGATACTTACATTCCACCTTCATTTATTTTCAAGGATTGTTGTGATTGCTTAATACTTCACTTATAGGTAGTTCATTCACACAGCAGCTGTAACAGTAAAATGATCTCCTTTTCTGCACTCCAGGCACTTATCATATAGGTGCACCAATGAAACCCCAGCCTGACAGTGACACAGCCAGCAGCACTGCTGCATCTCATCCTCTTGTACCAGAGCAACATGCACCAACGCACCACCACAGCGTCAGAGTCACTACAGCGCTGAGAATGATGCGCTACTCAAATAACTCTACAATAACTCTCTGTGGTGGTCCTTTATCACTGAAGAACATAGTGAAGAGGGCGTAAATCTACAACATGCACCAGTAGGATCAGAGGAGCTGATGAAATAGATGATGAGTGTAAAGAAAGGGAAGTGTTTTGTTGGTGTATATCAGAAGAATTCTTGTTCATACAGAGTCATTACTGTTTTCAAGCTATAAGCCACACAGATCGTCGTTTTTCTGGATTTTAATGCTGAGGAAACCACCAAATAAATAAATAAATAATAATAATAATAATAATAATTATTATTATTATTATTATTATTATTATTATTATATATTATTATTACGGCAATCCTGAACTGGATAAGTGGTTACAGATAATGAATGAATGAATGGATGAATGAATGAATGAATGAATGAATAATTATTCTCTCTATGGACTAATATGTAAATCTGCTGAAAACTTAAAGTTTTCAAGTATCAAGTACTTCTGTGATTCCAGTGTACTCAGATTAACTTGATATTAGAATAGCGCTAGATGTGGCTCCACTGGCACAAGCCAGCTCACCAATGCAAAATGCTGCTTTATAACACTGCAGCATGAATGATAATATCTGACTGGAATTTGAAATTTGAAGGTGGATTGTGGAGTGGACACGTTATCAAACCAAATGCAAATATTAACCTGTCTGTTATAGTCTCTCACATATTAACACTTGTACTGTTCAAAGAATCATTTCTTTTGCTTCATATTCTAGTTGAAAATGATAAGCTACAGCTCCTGTGAGCTCTTCAGAGCTAGGAGTCCTGTAAAGTTACAGGAAGAAAAAAAAAGACTAGTATTCTTAGTAATATCTTTCTAAGTACATCTGCTGATACCTCAAAGAACATCCAGAAACATCAGCTGATGTACTTATAGAGATACTACTACTATTATTAATAATAAAAAGCAAAGGAACTGTATGAGAGCTAAGGCATGATTTTTATGAAAACTGAAACTAGTTTTGAGACAAATCTCAAGCATGTTAGGAATTCCACCTTCAGCCGTGTAAAATATCATGAAAAGATTCAGAGAATCCAGAGTTGAAAGCCTCAGCTGAATGCGTGACCTTCGAGCCCTCAAACACCACTGCATTAAAAGCCAAAATATTTCTGTGATGTATATCTTCACATTAGCTTGGGAATAGTTTTTCACACTATTGTCATTATCTCATCAACTTCATCCTAGTATGCGAATGACTGTTATTTAAACAAGGGATTACAGACTAAATGAAGAAACAGGCAAAAGGGAACTAAACCTGAAAAGGGAAGGCATTACCGCTAAACATATACTGAATTAGAATTAGGATTACAAACTAACAAAGGCAGAGATCAGAACTAACAGTACTGAAGGGACAGACTCTGGAACCTAAGGAACAAACTACAAGAATAAAAGACAAACCATGAACAGAGAAGACTGAGAATAACCTAACAATGATCCACAAACACTCAGACAGTAGATCTGGAATATAAACCTTCATGAAACACGAAACATCTGTGAGTAGTCACCAGGATGGAGTGGGGGTGTGGCTAGATGGATACGAACATGAGATGTGGGGACAGTAAACAATAAAAGAGACACATAGAGACAAATTTCGAAGGGAAATATATACAAGAGAAAAGCAGAAAAACAAGATGAAAAAGGAAAATAGTGCCAAATCCTGATGTGTAACAGCACAGTGCAAGATTTTAAAATTCATTTAAAGTCTATTAACATTTTTAGGGCATGGAATGTGCAGAAGGAGGAGTTTGGCATGTGGTTCTTTGCCCATATTTTATTGTATAACTGCATTTCTGTTCATGTTTGGGAACTATAGTCTTGTTATAGTTTGCGTATTATGTGTAGTGGTTTTATCATCAATGGGGTTGTTACCATGGTAACTGACTGAAACAGCTCCACACACAGGCCTATGAACATTCAAACTATGGACAGTTTGGTGTTCTCTTTACTTGTAAGAATGCTGGGCACACTGTACTGCCAAGCACATTTGTCTACTAGTGTGTGTGTGTGTGTGTGTGTGTGTGTGTGTGTTACGACAATGCATTCATTGTGTGTTGGAGGTTGGCAGAGGTTAGATAAAGGTCCTTTTTTCCTGTCTTGTGAACACTGCACAAATTGTGCTGAGACATTATTCAGGTGCGAGAGAAAAGCAGTCGGTGCGATGAGAGACTTAGGAATGAATTTGTAGAATTTTGATGACCGAATAAAAAAAAATAATAATCAAGTCAGGGCTTGTATGGAGTGGTCAGTGAAGTGGAAAATGCGGTGGCGTGCTCTGGCGAAAGAGGACAGAACAGCTTCCTCCATAAAATGAACCGTTTAGTAACCAATAAGCCCCTTCATCAGCTCCCAGATGAAAAACGGCCGTGATGGACCCTCTGTCTGACTTTTATGTCTGTAGTCTTCACCACAGAACATCTTCAGAGATTTTTTTCGAGGGTTTGCGTCAGGCGTTGAAATGTCGACTTGCCCTTGAAGATTAAACCATTTCTGTGGACACTCTCTTCAATAATTAATTCTCTCATCTAGATTAATATGTTTTGATCAAATAAGCTAAAATTAGACAGAGGAAACCTTCGGTGTGCCTGCAGACATCTCCATAGCTAGCATGATACGACTACTGATCGTCAGAGTGTGTTCTTATTGATTTGTTTTTACCTTGTGTGTTCTTATAAACATGCCAAAAAGGTTCTTTGGAACAGCACTAGAGAAGAACTAGTCTAGTCTTCAAAGAACATCTTCAGGTAAACAATGTAATAATCTGAAGCAATCTTGATAATAATAATCTGAAGCAATCTTGAATATTGTTATAGAACGTAAAGATGTGTAACCTATAAACTACACCAGTAAAAGGCACCTGTCTTTGTTGAACCTTACATTCAACAGAAGAAACCAGGGAAACCGTTATTTTTAAAAGGGCATGAGCTTTCTGTTCAAATCATGACAAGCAAATATAGGACATATACAGAAGAAAAGGTCATGTATTACAAAATAAGTATTGTAGATCTTGCAATTTTATCTGTATTAAAAAAAACATTAATGGGAACATATTACGGAAAATATAATATATTTTTTTCAATGCATATGCACATTTAATTTGAAAACGACAATGGAAAAGAAAGTTTCTGCTCGTCACTCCTCTCCCCTGGGCCCTGGCGCTGAACTGAGCTGTGGCTTATTCTCATTTGCAGGGACAGACATCGAAACCTGTCATTCTGAATAGGGTTATATAAACATGGAAGAATGCTGCTGTGGAGTTCGATCCTTGTGGAATTATGACAGAAGGATGTCACAGACTTTTCAGTAAAACCTGGGCTCGATTCCCACCTTGGGTCAGTGCTTATAAGGAGTTTTCCACTTCTCTTCACTTGCCATTTGTGGCCCCCTCCAGGTGAGTTTAGTGGTTTTTCATCATCACTGTAGAGTATCAAAAGTTATTTAGGTGCTATGACAGGCTCAGAATTTGATGAGAGTGTGTATCTCACTAAAAAATGCATATTAGCTTATGAATGGTCTCGCTGTCTAATGGAACCATTTTGAGGGTAGGAGTCCAAGAAAGGAAAATTGCTTTTGCTTTCCCTGGGTGTTCTGCCACTGCATCTGTAACTCAGCAGTGTTAGCCGGCACAGGCATGCTTTAGCTGACATATCAGAACTGGGCAGTAAGTGTTGTCCTCCATGCATGTTGAGCTATTCACTGAGGTTTCGTTGATAATAGATAACAGACATATAAGTGGAACTGGCAGTGAATAAACGGAGAATTTTGGGTTTAAAAAAATGATAACATGATAGATAGATAGTTACAAATCTTTATACAATTATAACTAGTATTATCTGTTCTTCTGTTTTGGTATGTGCTAAAAAGACCTAGTAACAGTTGTAGGCAGCATAAACATTTCACTACTGAATGATAGTTATTATGACCACACTGTAGTCACAAATAACAGCAAAGTGTAAATGTGTCCCAAATCACAGTGTGTGCTCAAGGATGGTTGGATATTTTTTTTCTCCAAATCGTGTTTGTCCAGCAGTGAACCACATGTGCTTCTTACTGATTTAAATGGGCATACAACTCGTACCAACAATATTGCATTACAAAGATTATAACAATGGTGAAATGTGAGGCCTGCTCCCTGTTATCTCTATGATCCTATATCAGTCCTGCTTCTCTGAGAAGTCTGAAAATATTGGCTGCCTTTTTTAGTTTGATTTTGTTTGTTTTGGTTTGGTTTTAACTTCCCTATTAAGAATGAAAAAGCCAACAGGTTTTATTCATTTTATTTCAAGTATATTTTTCAACACTGCATTCAAATATCTGCTTTGGGCTGAAGAGGGTTTTGCTTTGGATTATCTTCTTTTTCAAACTCTGGTTAAAAGCACACACTGAAATCTTTTGCTGAGTGGTTCGCACACCTGAAAGCTCTGATTTCCAAGGATTGCTAACATCAACAAGTGTATATAATCAGAGGAGGCTGGCATTATTTTTACAGTTAGTATTTTCAGGTGTTTTTATCAGTTTAGTCATTTTTACCCATCAAAATAACAAGTGTGAAAAAAGCTTTTTGTTGAAGGTTAAATTGGATTCAGTAAGAGCTGTTTATGAAGAACATCTGTGTTGTGGTAGTTACTTAAGAAAGTAATCTATTACTGATTACTCACTACTTAAATAAATCTTGATCGGATTCCTTTACTCATTACATCTTGAAAGGGCGGCAAGGAGGCACAGCAGGTAGTGTCGCAGTCACAAGGCTGTGGGTTCAAGTCCGGGTCCCACTCCGGGTGACTGTCTGTGAAGTGTTTGGTGAGGAGATCTCCCCATGTCTTCATGGGTTTCCAAAACCACACGCTGGTAGGTGGATTGGTGACTCAAACATGTCAGTAAGTGTGAGTGAATGTGTGAGTGTGTGTCGGCCTGTGAAGGACTGGTGCCCCCCTTACAGGTTGTGTTCCTGCCTTGCGCCCAGTGATTCTGGGTAGGCTCCGGACCCACCGTGACCCTGAACTGGATAAGCGCTTACAGATAATGAATGAATAAATTACATCCTGGAAAATGTCATTTCAAACCTCATTACTTTACATTTAAATTACATTCTAAAACCCATACAAACACATTTGAATAAAGTCAATGAACAAATTTGGAAAGTACAGAAATGAAAAGCAATATTTATTTCCATATTTTTATATATATAGCAGTAGCAGCAACATTAAACATGTATACAATTACATTCACTATACTTGATGATACTGTTTTATCTGAAAAAGCCTATATGTATGTAAGAAATATAAAATAGTCCAATAAACAATAAGTGGTTAATTAAAAATTAATTACCAACAGCATAGCCTTCATAAATGAAAAGTTACAAAACCTTCAAAGAGGCTCTTTTTAAACATGGAGCTGCCTAAATCTATGCTCAGAAAAAAAGCGATTTTCTTACTCACCTCAGTTTGTTATATTACTTCAGTAAAGAAAAAACATAATCGCCTTACTGTAACATGTTACTTTGTACCGCATTATCTCCAGCACTGAAAAATATTTTCATTCACATATGTGTATTTATTAGGTTTACATTTTAAATATATCAGTCATGTATAGCCTTGTAAACTAAATGCTGAAATAAGGCCATAAACCCAAATGAGCAGAGCAATGACTGATATATAGCTGTTTGTTTGAGGACACTATATATAGAAACAACCGTATTGCTAAATTCATCAATGAGGTCAAACTCCCACAACACTGTGTTGCTTAGAAAGATATCAGCCACAAGTGCTAGTCTTTTACAGAAGAAAGAATAGCATAGATGCAGAGCCGAATAAAGCTGAATAACCAGGTTAAAGCTCTGTTGAGATGGGGATTTATTTTACCTGTGGACATTGGGAAAAGTAATTATTGCCATAGTATCTCAGTAGTTTTTCATCCTGTCTGAATAGAAAGTTTCAGTCATTTTTCCAGAGTGCATGCTCCTGTTCCAAAAAAGATTCCTGAGCCTTTTATTTACTGTAAATCAAGAAGTAAAAAATAGCCCCAGGTTATATTAATCCTGTGTGAACTGTCATTTGGGGGATATTCTGTGGAAAATGAGTTTTTGTGGGTTTTCTTGAGAATGGAGCAGCTGGAGGAGGTGTATAGTGATGTAGTCAATGGTTCAATTACAAGGACAAGCTCAGCTGCCGAATGACCCACCACACTTCAATCCACAAAACAACCTAAAGAATCACTCAAAGGAGAGAAACTTCTGGTAGCCTTAGACAGGTTTTGCGCACAAAGCAGCTTAGCAGCTTGTAGTGTTATGAACGTCTACAACTGTGGGGAAATACAGTTCTCTTTGATTGTTTACACTGAGAAACTCTGCATGGTTTAAGGTGGAAGGTGAAGGAAAAAAAGTGAAAGTACATTTTTATTCACTGTTTAAATTACTACAGGAACCGAGTTGTTTCACTTTGTAGCACTTTCTGTAATGCAGTTAGCTGTCTCCTGAATTTGGAGATATTTCCACCTTAAGTGGAGTTCTCTCTGTTGTCTAAAATACTTCAGATTCCTCTACCATGAGGAGAGAGAGAGAGAGAGAGAGGGAGAGGGAGAGAGAGAAAAGGCCTAGCATACCAGCCTAGTATTCTCATTTAGAGACACTGCTTTGTAAAAACTTTATACAGACTGGAGAGCTAGCAAATGGTGAGGAAACGTCTTCTTGTCCAGTGCAAATCCATCATAAACATTGATGATGTCCTTTGGTATAATGACATTACCCCAGCTGCCCCCGCAAAATAATCTTGTCCAAATAGGGTTTTAGTTTGGTGAAAGTCTACTTAGTTTGCATTAGACTTGTAGCCTGCTAGTTAACAAACAAAGGAAATTCACACACATTTTTAGCATCTATAAAAATGCTTTCCTATAACATCACATACTCACCTCATCCACATCGTGTTAGCTATGAAATAGACTTATTAGACAGAGTGATTATGCTGTTATCTGTGAAAATAAAAAATATAGTGTAATTGTGGAAAAGATAGCAAGCTAGTCAACCAGCTAGCTAACTAAATTTAATGTTAAAAGCCATGTTATGAATTTTACATATATATATAGTTTTATTATTTTATTTATTATGTATTCTTTTTAAATGAGCTGTTAATTGTGCTCAGCATACTACAGAGCTAAAAGAGTATGTTTCTGGCAGTAACACCACAGATTCATTGGTAAAGTTTTGGTTACATGTCACTCATTTTTTTGCTATTAAAACAAACAAACAAAAAAATTGTAGAGCCATATTTTTCACATATTTAATTTTAGCCATGAATGAGAGCATGAGAGTAGCCCTGGTTCTTGAAGGCCTCTGTTAACAAAGTGTCAACAGAGGATGATAAATGAGAAATCAATCAGTGGTAAAACTATCTGCTCACAACTGATAACCATCCACAGTCACCTCAGCGAGAAAGAGCAATATCAATTATCAAAGCTGATTTTCATTCTGTTGGTGGATGGAGGGCAGGGGGCTGATGAGTGCATCCACTCCCCATCGCCTCATTAGCTATCAGAGGAGCTGATCAGAGCCACGGCTCAGCTCACTCACACACAAACAACCCCCCACACACCCCGACTGATAAGGTCTGTTTACACATCTCCGTCAGGTCGCCGCACTGCCTCAGCTCTGAATTCTTCTTGAAGTCCAGATCTCCATGGATCTCATACTCTTACCTTAACTTCAACAGTCTCTTTCAAAACATGTTTCACACTTAATATCCAGGACATTACCAGGATACTTTTATAGCAAGAACTCCTACACTGTGGAAAAAAAGCAAACAAAAAAAAAAACAAAATGACAGCAGACTTCATTCCATACACTTTATGGTGCATTCTAAATGAATAAGTGCATTCCTACTCACAGATTTATATAGCTTTCACTTATATTTAATTTACATACGTTCATCAAGATTGTATCAGTATATGTCTATAGTACCCAGCATTCATTAAATTCATATATCATACAATTATTAGCCTACCCACAGATGTACAGGCTTAGACAACTTAAATATACAGTTAAATATATGCACAGCAAAAAAATATAATAATATAAAACAAATAAGAATTATTTTTCTATAAAGTAGTAGGCATGAGTTTGAAGACCAATGTTTTGTTCAGATTCTCCTTGATTGCATTAATTTGTTAAATCAACAGTACACATTATTTAAAATCATTATTTTTTAACCAGTAAAACTAGGTATTGGATGATAACCTCAAATAAAACAAACTCCACGAGGAGAGTTTTGGAAAAAGTTAAACCAACACATTCACACACACAATATCACACTCACAACCAATAATGTTATTTGGTTTTATTCTAATGTTGAGCATTATTTGTTGTTTGTTGTTTTTAGCAAATAAACACTTACTGCTCAGATAAATAACTTTTTTAAATTTCATAATCTCTGGTGCCTAAAACCTTTGCACAGTACTGTATATACAATAAAAAAATGCACACACTGTATGCCAGGGTTAACTTTTTTCAAGCAACACCCAAACTTATTTCCACTGATTTATATCGTGAGCCAGACTGCACAAACTCTGGATGTTTACTATATTGTAAAAAGACATTACATAAATTGGCCTATTTGCTTCTCCACACCACTATTAACAATAATCAGAATTAGAGTGAATGCCTCTGAAGGCGCATGAGGCTGGGCTAACTCAATAGTCTGTGTTGCACCATTATCTAGCATAAGGTTGCACGAGGACGTGTTTGTGTACATGTTTATTTTGTGTTCATGTGCCTGTTAAATTTTGTTAATTTAATTTTTTGTTTGCTTGTTTTTTATTTTAGAAAAAGCCCTGTATAAGAGAAAACAGCAGAATTGGGCAGTTATTGTTCTCCTCCAAGACTGAAAAGCTGTCAAAACAACAGTTAAAAAAAATATAAACAGTAGCTGAGCTCACATCTAGGAAGAAGAATGTGCCAGCCTTCACCCTCCCAGCTTGGTAGCATTGTAGGATTAAAAAGTCCTTTAACAAACTGAAAGAGGTTGTTCTCTGGCACTGATTCAGGGAACTTTTCTGGCATTTTTATGTTTAAGAATGGAAACAGGGCTGCCTTGTCGCACTCTGCACTTCCCTGCTGTCTGCAGTGTTGCTTCTTGCACCTCTTCTGGCCTTCACTCAATACAGTCATTACCTTGTGTTTTGTGATAACACAGTGAGCTTAAACACAAAGCCCTGAGTGTGTTAGGTCCCGGGATTAAGAGTGTGTTCTCTTTCTTTTAACTACAGACTTGAAGATCAGGTAGATATCCTGGAGGAAACCCGAGCTGAAATCAAAGACACTTAAACAGGTTTGGTCAAACTGGCTGAGGGTGGTTTCCTAGGACATGGGTGACTTCACTAAGTGCTCATTTAGGACCGAGTTGAATGGTGTTATCACCCAAACCTAAAACAAACAAATATGCTTTAAATGAATGCCCAAGAATTATGTTATTTCCCCCAGTGATCTGGCCTGGCAATAGACTGCATGGCCAAAAGATAATGAATGCCTACTCGTGAAACATTTATGCTGAAATCAATGGCAATAAAGGAAAACTTTATATATATATATATATATATATATATATATATATATATATATATATATATATATATATATATATTTCTATAAAATTCTGAGAATGTTGCTCACCTTTTCCTAGACTTCTGGTCAGTTTGCACACTGGACTTTTTCTCTTTGATAGCTGAGCCATTGCCATGAAATTGTATCTGAAGGCATTTGGACAAAGGAGAGACCTCTGAATGTTGAAAATGCAAAGAGATGAGGTTGTTGCTCTCTTTTTTTCTCCATAGGTGGTTAACAATTACTTATTTTTGCTCCTACAGATTACTTAAGATGGAACTGACTCCAAATTCTAAACTGCATGAAAATAAACACATATCGAAAGTACTGCTTAGTATAGTAAAGCTAAACAGCTCAAGTTACAAGTGAGTTTCTGTGGTATTTCAAGCAGTGAGTTAAAACTTCAGTCACATACAATTTTGTTTAAGTTCAGAAGTCCTGTATCTATCAATTTGGAACCGTATGATTAAAGGGGGAAAAATGTCTGTTGTCTGCATGTGGTTGAACTTTAAGTTGTTTGTAAGTTTTTATTCAATGTTAGAATTACCACAGAAACTCATTTGTAACTCGAGAGTTGTAGCACTTTCTGACTGTGTTTATTTTCATGCAGTTAGCACTCTTATGAATTTAGAGTCAGTTTCACCTTAAGTAATAACTACAGCAACAATAAATAAATTTTACCCACCCATGGAGCAGGAATAGAGCAACATCCTTATTTGGTTTCATGCTCGTCGAAGTTTGTAGGTCTGTTCGTTGTCTAAACACCTCCAGATGCTGTTTCTCGGCCATGGACAGAGAGAACTTTTATTTATTTATTTTTATTTTTGTTCAACCATGTACAGACAAAAAGTTGAGCTCAAAAACAGACTGGAGCACTAGCAAACATTTTCTTTTAATCATGAACGTCACCTTTAAACCCCTAAAAGTTAAAAACTTTATACCCCTAAATTGTTTCATGTGAATGACAGATTTAAAAGTTATTTCCCATATGATTCTTTAACTTTGCCTTCATTAGGTATGCATGGATCTATAAATATGTAATTAGTACCTGCCTATCCCCATTAAATGCTGTGCCACTCACCTGCAGCTTGAAAGCTGCAGCTTGAAGGGGATTGGTACCATAGTTCATGATGTAAGAAACCCTGACTGTCAGCATTCTGTCTTTGCAAAACTGCAGTTTCAAAGTGTAAAGGCTCAGCCATGGTGTTGTCTGGATATTTCATGATACGTATTCTTCATTTAAGTTTTTGCCAGCATGTTAAATTCAATAAAAATAAACAGTGTTTCAACAATACAGGACATATGCCCAGACTTTTGTGTATACATAGGCAGAGGTAGAGTAGCCAAAACTTGTACTCAAGTAAGAGTATTGTTACTTTAGAATAATAATATCAAGTAAAATTAAAAAGTAGTCACCCAATTAATTACTGTGAAAAAACTGCTCAAGTACTGAGTAACTGCTGAGTGACCTCTTTGTTTAATAAACAGGAGTCAAATAATACACCTGAATGTATAAAATTGTAAAACAGCAATGGACAAATTAATTGTCTGTAAGTGCTGTTCCAGTTCAGGGTTGCAGTGGGTCCGGGGCCTATTCAGAATCACTGGGCGCAAGGCAGGAACACACCATGGAGGTGGTGATGAAAACAAGGAAGAATTACAGCTGCTTCTTCACAAATATACTCAAGTAAAAGTAAAAAGTATGCTGCATTAAAACTCTTATATGTACAATGTAAAGAACTATATGTAGTGCGTTACTACCAGTGTGTGAGTGTGTGTCACCCTCTGAAGGACTGGTGCCCCCTCCAGGGTGTGTTCTTGCCTTGTGCCCAGAGATTTCGGGTAGGCTCCGGTCCCCTGTGACTCTGAACTGGATAAGCAGTTACAGACAATGAATGAATGAATGATTGTTAAATTCAATAAACTTTTCCAGTGTGGTACAGAAATTTTTTTTCTTTTTTTCTTGTAAAGCACTTATAATTTAATTAGGAAAATCAACAAGACAGGACATATAACCAGACGTTTGCATGTGGCTCTGTCAAATAAAGACATATATATTTTTATTGGATATGGGCTCTTTAAAATAATGTCTGCTGCTAGAACACTATTGCGTTTTCCTTCTAAGTGCTTTTGGGCTGTTTTTCCTTACCTGCAGTATGAAGGATCTGCTGGCCTCAGCACGTCATCCTTGCCGCTGTGTCACTTCTGATTTGTTTTGACTCGGGTTCTCGGTGTGTTTCCGAGGCTAAGACATGACAGGTGTGTGTACTCTTCTCCGAGCTGCTGAATATCTGAATAACCTGCATTTGAGGAGGGTGGTTCTCTCCATGATTTCCCCTCCTTAAATGAGGTGGAGCAGCATCATTTAAATCATCCATAGCTGCAGGTTAACTTTAGAGTTAATAGCCTCTTTTTTTTTAGAGAGATTCGCAAATTAAAATGTCGAAGCCCTTAATGTCTTAGACATAACTTTTCCCACATGTGTGCCTCGTGGTGTAATGTATTCAGAGGGACTGGCTCCAGGAATGGAGCAATAAGTAAAGGAGGAGCGGCGGCTTTTGTGGAAGCGACGCGGTTGAAAACACTTGGGGGAAATTGAATGCTCACCAATTTCTCACTGAAAGCAGATGCTGTCTAGGTCATGTTTATTGTGCGGATCTCCTTGCAGACCCCCTAGGTAATGGAGTGTGATAAAGAACATCCAGCTCCAGCATGTCATAACCGGGGACATGGGGCCCAGTGGTGAAGCTAATGGTCAAAACATACTTCATTCCTGTAATGGCCTACATTTTTCATATCATCACTGTCCAAAGAAAACATATATCTCCATAAACTTAATTTTCAGAGGAAGTTAATGTAAAGGGGTTTAATCCAAGTTATTTCAGAGCATTTCTATTAGTTATTTCATCATGAAATTTTAACACAATGTGAAGGCCAGCGGCTGTGTTTTAATGATGTAGAAACCTCAACATCCACAAAATAGAGATTGATGTTTTTCTTTCGAGACTGATGATATGTTTCTTTGTTTCTGAGTCAGTTCGTGTGGGTTTCGTTAATGTCATATCTTTAAACAGACGGATTAATTACCATGTCTTTAAGACTGACATATGGAACTGACCTCAGTTCTGATTGGCCGGATATATTAAAAAGCAATCCACAAAAAATACGCTGTTTGAACATCTGTACAAATGAAGGAATGAAGGTAATAAGTGCACAGTTTGTCGCCAATTGTTACTGTAACAGCTTCTATTCTTCTGGGAAGGCTTTGCACTAGATGGTGGAAGATTTCTGTGAGAATTTGCTGAAAATGCAGCTACATAAACCTTACTAAAGACAGCAACCGATTTTAAATGTTCAGTTTTAAAACCCAAACCTCATCATCAAATAGTATTTTGAGAGAGGACATAGGAGAAATTGGGGGAAACAATGTATGCAGAGCAATGAGTTGACTATAATTGGAGAACTACAAAGTGCTACTGTGTGGTCGGTGGAGTGTAGATACCCAGTAGGTGTTTCTACTACAGTGATTGTTCTGTGTATATGGACTATTCACTGTTTACGTGTGACATCAAAATGTTTTGCATTTTACAATAGTGTGATATTTTAGTTTTTCACACAAAGGGCACAATGCTTTTTATTTCATCCTGTTGCCTCCATTTTCTTTCTTTCATAGCCCCATGCTTTTGAATAGAGGCCATTTCAGAGCATGTGTCACTGTCTTATTCTCCGCGGGGCCAAGGCCCTGAATTATTAAAATGGCAGCTGTTTTTTCCTTATTAACATAATTTTACAATCCATTGACTGTCCCTACATTCTATTCGATGCATTTTTAATCTGCCCATATTTCCCACCACATGGCTGCATCGCCTGGTGTCGCCTTATGAAATGATTTCCCCCTGCTCATTTTTTGTTAAACTACAGCGTTTTTGATTGATATTTAACATTTCCCACTCTAATGAATTCTAACAAGCATCCGGAATTCACGCCAAAGCCAGAAAATAAAATGCACGTCGGGAAAAGTTGGGAGCACGACGCCTGTCAAACAAACAAAAGCGCTGGGCTGAACTGTTGCAGCGGCTCATTCCTAGAGGGATGAAGCGCACAAGCTGCCAGTCTCAGCTTTCACAGAAAAGCAATTAAATCAAGTTTGATCCTGGAAAGTCTGTGGATGCTCGCCCTAAGCCCCCCATTACACTAATCCCACCCAGGAAACTCAATACAGAGAGAAGAAACCTACACGACACTGCAAACTCTTTCTTTGGTTCTCGTACTTATCTCAGCCTTGCTTACTTATTTCTTCCTTCCTTTATCTATCTTTCTTTCCTTCGTTCTTTCTTTCATTCTCTATCACTTGTTTTTGTTCTTTCTTCATCCCTGACCCTCTTTATCTCTTTCCCTTTTCACATGCCCCTCCTTTCTCTCTCTCTCTCTCTCTCTCTCTCTCTCTCTCTCTCTCTCTCTCTCTCTCTCTCTCTCTCTCTCTCTCTCTCTCTCTCGCTCTCTGGGAAAGGACATTATTTTACCACCGCATGGTATGAAACGGTGGCTGCAGTGCCCTGTGGACTGTCTGTACTGGTCAGACCACAGTGAGTTGTGAAGTGTGTGATTAGCTCTCTATTGCTCAGTGGAAGTACATAAGTCAATGATCCTGATCATAAATCAATATGAACCAATTGCTGAGGCTGGTTTAGTGGTCATGAGGTCATCTATACCTGCAGCCCAGAGTTCCTCAGGGGTCTGGAGTCTGAGTGTCCAGTACAGAGTCCATTTTCCACTCTAGCTTCCACACTCGTCCTCCCTCTGGCTGGACGTGAGCACTTATGTGTAACTCTGTCTGAGCCTTTACTCCTTTAACACGTCTCTTCAGCTGTTGGCATTTCGAGATTTTATAATCTATATTCAAATGGCTGTTTGTTCACTGGAAATAGCTTTTCTGCTGTCAGCGTCGGTGGATAGAATGTCTCTTTTCTGTGAAGACATGCATAATTTAATATGTCTCACAGATTCATATATCACACGGTGTTTATTAGAACTTGTCAAATCTCCTTTATTTGGAAAAACATTTTCATAGTCAACATATTTGTCTGTAGCTAAGAAACAGAGTGGAGTAAGCATGAGAGCTTGAGATCTAACACTTTAAGGGATTGATTTCCAGGCTTGGATTAAGTAAACTCCTTTGGGATTTCTAAATGCTTGTTCACTCAGATGCATCATTCCAGGTAAGGGTGGAGCAACATAATTATAATTGACATTGTGCCACTTTATTTCATAATATACATTGTCTGACCTATTCATACACTTTATTGCAAAAGAAATGCTTACTCAACAGCTGTTGTAAGACTAGGCTCTGAAGTGGCTTTATTTATAAAGCTGGACCTCAGTCTGGAGCTAGAAAGGGGGATGGTTCTATCCGGATCTGTGACAAATTTGTAGTAAATTAATATAATAAATAACAATGTTCATGAAACATTATTTTTGGCAAGTAAAAGTAATATTCAACAGGCACAGCTAATCCAGTTAACACATTAAAAGCTTCTTTTAGCTATGCCAGTCAAGCTGTTAGTTTACCTTGTGTGGCCAGTTCACTGCTTAAACCTGTGCCCCTATCACCCTCAGCCCCAGCACTCAACCCCCCATGCACTCTTTCAACTGGTCTTTTGTCTTTCATATATAAATATAAATTTCATATATAAATTATTTTTTGGGCGGCACGGTGGCGCAGCAGGTAGTGTCGCAGTCACACAGCTCCAGGGGCCTGGAGGTTGTGGATTCGATTCCCGCTCCGGGTGACTGTCTGTGAGGAGTTGGTGTGTTCTCCCCGTGTCCGCGTGGGTTTCCTCCGGGTGCTCCGGTTTCCTCCCACAGTCCAAAAAAACACACGTTGCAGGTGGATTGGCGACTCGAAAGTGTCTGTAGGTGTGAGTGTGTGAGTGAATGTGTGTGTGTCTGTGTTGCCCTGTGAAGGACTGGCGTCCCCTCCAGGGTGTATTCCCGCCTTGCGCCCAATGATTCCAGGTAGGCTCTGGACCCCCCGCGACCCTAAATTGGATAAGCGGTTACAGATAATGGATGGATGGATGGATGAAATTATTTTTTGTTTTGCTTTGATTTCTGTCCTTATTGAAGTAAAACCAATGAAAACAAACCTTGCATATCCCATTTATAATGTTCTTAAAATATTGAATGTGAAATATATTCCTTTGTTTCCAACTCCTCGTCCCTGTTTACACAATAATATAAACACTCTTAAAAAGTCAAGCCGAGTTTCTATTCCATTTACAAATCTCTGGGTATTAAAGCCTGTGAGGCCAGATAAGCCCATTCTGCAAAGGCAGTGCCACTGTTACTGTTGTCACACAGCACTAACCCATTGCAAAGTCTGTTAGCCCTTCTCCACCAGCATGGAACCAGTTCGGTTCCGTTTGCGAATGTAATTTGGACCCAACTGGCACGTTTCCACAAATATAAACTGGCTACTGAACCAGAATAGTTCATTACTAGCTGGAACCAAAGAATAGTGTGTTCTTCACCATGAAGTGTGACAAAGGTTGTGAGGCTCCAGAAGGAACACAGAGCCTCAAATAAAACATAGGCAAAACAGTAGCGCTAGACAGCATGCTATATTGTCCTTGAAGATAGTCTTGACAGTTGTTCCAAACTAAAGCAGTAACCGGGGTGCTATTGGACAGAGTCTAGTGGGTAAAAAATGAATAGCTAAGGACAGGGACATCTATGTATTATATTTATCTGCTGAGTGTTTGAAGTTTAAATCTCGTAACCTCATGCTCCCCCTATGTGGGTTCTTAGGCCCACCCACAGGTTGAAAACCCTGCACTAGTAAGAGTAAATGGTACGTGACAGTGGGGATGACCTGGCTTGCTCCAAATATGGAAATTTGATTTAGAGGACTTAACTGATGAAGTTAAAAAGACAGTAGGAAGGAACAGTTTATGTTCATTCACCCTGTAGCCAACCTGATTAACCTTTATGTTTCACATGTTCTGAAAACGTATCATTTAATCAAAAGCTCAATGCCAAGAGCTTCTAGGGGAGAAATGCAAATCTTGAGTTTGCATTCCACTGCTGTACACTTTTAAAAACACAGTTACATGAACAGCTCTGTAAATCGTTATCATCTTTTTTTTTTTTTTTACAGAGATGCCATGGCTTGTTTGCTTACCACCATAGATCTTCTAGTCCCTCTTGTAAGATCTCCAGGCATTGCCAGGCCAGCTGGGAGAAGTAATCTCTCCTGCGAGGCCTGGCCCTACCTCGGGTATACCTCCTGCAGGATGAGCCCAGTGGGCATCCTTATCAGATGCCCAAACCACGTCAGCTAGCTCTACTCCAAGCTCCTCCCAGATTGCAGAGCTCTTCACACAATCCCAGAGATCACTGTAAATCTTTGGGATAAAGAGAAGTTGGTAAACATTTTGACAACTGTTTGGTTCATAAAACCCTACAAATATGATAAGTGGGCCTCGGGGATAATATAAAAACAAGACAAATGTAGGATATGCTGGGTTTAAGCTTTTAAAAGCTTCCTGCATGTCTCATTTACAAGTAGAACCACTTGACGCACCATGCACTGAAAGGTTCTTAAGGCCCCCACTTTGGCACGTTTATTTTTGTGAGTCTAAGCCAAGACTTGAATTTCCAAAGATGATTCATTATTGACACTGGGGTTTAGTCCAAGGCTAGACATAATCCAACAAATTGTTAATGCTTATGATTTCTGTCTCACAGTGGGTAATTTGATGAAGGTCTTGGGCAATCCAGAGCTTGATTAATCCATGTGCAACAGTGGCATCTAGGCATGTGCCAAAGACTTTGGTAAATAGGGGCCTTCAGACTCCGAGCTTACAATATTGTCATTGTTAATATGATCTATGAATAACAGCATGGCATTTAGCTATTCTTATATGATATTTATTCATCATACAAGTGGCTGAGCTGCCAGGGACTCCTTTAATGGTGCAGACATCATGCTTTAATGCCAGCCAGTTCCTCAGCTAGGAGCTCTGACTCATGGCTTGATTGCTATTTTGTCGCATGAGTTCACTAATGGAAGCCAAAACATATGTATATCATTAAATCCCTCATTCATTCATTCATGTCGGCTCCAAACAACATATTCCCAGCTTGTACTTTCATGGACCACAATCCAATAAAACATGCATACACACACACACACACACACACACACACACACACACACACACACACACACACCACTCTTCATATATAAAGCTTGATGGAGTGCTGTGTTTCTGGATCCCTGGACAATTTTTCAGAGTGGGGTAGTGCACATGTCTGGAGAAGGATGATACTATTCTGTACTATCCAAAGAGTCAGGACACCTGCTCGTCCAACATTTATTATTATTATTATTTTTTTAATCCAGGGGTCTTAGTCAGTGGTGCAGGCAGACAGGCAGACAAAAATGTATACTGCTCACTAGGACCACACTTCACAAACATTGCCCTACCACGTGTAGCCAGCCGCTCTGAAAAAAGAACAGCAGTCAGATGAGTAGATTAAATATTCTATCATATTAAATAATGCATTAAATATAGCACAAGACATGAGCAGTAAAGGACAGCAAAGCAAACAACAGACTCCCACAATTGGCAGCAGCCTCATAAGAACAGTTAAGCATAAAGATAGCAACAACACTATGCAACTAGGTAACCAACCAGCTGCTATAAGAAAACTATACTGCAATAACTAGCGGTGATGTTGAATTGCTGCCTATCTAAGCAACAACAAAGAGCAAAGAGAAACTTCTCCCTCAGTCACCATCAGCAACAGCCAGCAGGAGCGACAACAGTACACCAGCAACGACAACAGGCTGCCCCAGTCAACAGTTCCCCTGAGATAAGTGGCCAAGGCAGGCAGACAACAGCCAAAAAGCAGGGACATAAACAGGTCAGCAGACCCAGCCATTAGCATCAAAGATTGCAAGCAGTTAACCACCAAACAGCAATAAAGAAACAAGGACCCTGCCCAATCAGATCTCACAGCAGACAGCAGCAGAGATACCCTCACTTCACACCCAGGTACCCTCACAAACAGCTACAAATAGAACTAAATGTCCAAATAAAAAGACAAACAATAGTATGAGTAAGACATGGGGTGAAGGGGAATTCAAACAGAGGGATGCCAGTATGCTCTCATCCGGAAATGACAAACAGACAGACAGTCATTGACCAGCTCAGTGTCCAGACTACGCCAGTGTTTCTCAACCCTGGACTATGAGTTATATTTTCTTGCTAACCCACAAGATAAGCTGAATCCAGCTAAATCAGAAATTGCTAACATCTTCGATTAAGCCCTGCTGAACTTGCAAAAGCATAAACACCAATCATTGGCCTTCAAATCTATTTGCGCCATAATGTTGTGTGTGGAAACATTGGATGCTGCCAAAAAATGCATCTCATTCTCAAGCACATTTTTCAGTAAAAAAAAAAACCAATTCATCTGCTGTTTTCACTGTTGTTGTTTTTATTTCAAGAAATAATGCTTAAAAATGAAAAACGCATGGTGCATACAGAATTAAAGCTCATCCCAAAGCTCTTCGATTGCTCCATTCTAATTATCACAGTTTCACTGCTCCCAGTTATACCCCTCTTGTGCTATTTTATGACAAGACTTTACTAATGAAAGACAAAACATATGAACTTAACAGCCACAAGATTAAAAGCACCGATAGAGTCATAAAGTGAACAACATTGATTATCTTGTTACCATGACACCTATCAAGGGTCTGGGAGATATTAGGCAGAAAGTAAACAAGCAAGTGGCATCAGACCAGACAGGTTTGCTTTGTTACCCACCCTTGTTTTCTCAAACATCAGCTGTTTTGCGGATGTCATGTCCTAAATATTTTGACCATCACAGTTCGGCCCTTGTGAAAATCGCTCAGATCCTAATGCTTGCCCATGTTTTCAGCTTCTAATTCATCAGCTTCAAGAACTGACTGATCACATGCTACATATCCCACTACTTGACAGACGCAATTGTAAAAAGATAGAAGTTTTAATCTTGTGACTGATTAGTCTAATTAATAATATCAGTTCCTTTAATCATTTATGTCAGCTCAAAACAACAAATGTCTAGCTTGTAAATGGAGCTCTCTCATCGACCACAGTGCATAAATACAAACACCGTACTCCACAAAAATACTCAGATAGAGTGCTGATAGTAGCCTAGGTATTTTTCTGTTTGTCTGCGTAGCTTAATGCTCCTGTCTGGAGCAGGATGATATATTTCTTCAACGTGAAGCATTTTTTGAACTGATTTCTAACTCTCTCACTCATTCATTCACTCATTCAGTGAGTGCTTTGCATCAGTGACAGTGTCCTTGTGATTTTGTTGGTGTATTTCATTTGGGATGTGTTCTCCCTCATGTCCAAGGCCAGAATCAGTAATATCGACATGTTAAACTCACCCTATATCAATAACCTCATCATATGATAAAAGATGAGTGTTCATGTTTCCCTGCTTTCTGCAGAGGCATCAATATTTCATCACAGTGGAAGTCCCCTGCCATACAATGTTTCATTCTTTCCTTTATACTCTCTTTTATAGGTAAAAAAAATGCTACGTCTATTCTGCCCTGTGCTGTACACCGTAATACATGCTCTTTTGTGTAAGTGAAAATGTCTTCTATCCAATCCATATGTCCAGTAACTCATGCTGAGGTTGCTGTAATAATATATATAACTGTTTTACTCATATAAAGACTTGTTGGAGGTGTGTAGTATGTGTTAAGTTGGTACAAGTGGACCAGCCAAAACAGTGCTACTGGAGTTTTTAAAAACCTCAGTGACACTGGACCAGGCCACCAATCAAAAATATCCAGCCAAGAACACCGTGTGTTGACTGATGAAAGACTAGAGGGCAACCAACACACTGTGCAGCAACAGATGAGCTACAATCTCTGACTTTTCATAAGAAGATAGATGTGTCTAATAGAGTGGACACAGTGTTTAAAAACTATCTACACTGATCTACTAAGGAAGCACATGCAAACACCACCACCACCACAATAGTGTCAATGCAGCGCTAAGAATGATCCATATTCCAGATAATACCTTCTGTGTGGTGGCCCTTTGGGGTCATGACCATTGAAGAACAGGGTGAAACGAGGATAAGGAAGTATACAAAATATGATGTGGATTACAGTCCGTGATTGTAGAACTACAAAGTGCTCCTTTATGAATATTGAAGCTGGTAAAATGGACAATGCATGAAGAATATTAGATTGTATGATTTATTGTAATCTAAAATGTGCATTGATCATGTACATGCCTTTTCTGTGATTATATGAAATATTGATTTAAAAAAAAGACACTATGTTCCCTTGCCTTGCGGCCCACCAATAATTGATTTAAAATAGTTTTCTTTATAACAACCACCCCAAATTAATTTCTTCTAAAATCTGACCCCCCGGTCAGCATTCTTGAACAATCACAAGCCATGTTTTATAAATTGCTTTTCTATTTGCCAGAAAGAGTTTGAAATGAAAGAGGGCCCTCTAAAAATAAAGCACTCCATTTTTCGATTTGTTATTGGATGTTTTTTTGTTGTTGCTGTTGTGATGGTTTTTGTTGTGTTTTGTTCCTGGAAGTGATTTTTCCAAAAGATGTTATTATCTGCGAAAACAGTCCCTCTTTCATTGCCAGACATGTGGCCTTGAAGGAGTTCTCTTTAGTTGCCCTTTTTGCCTGTACATAATTGAATGGTTTCTTGTTGCATGGTGTTATGATTTCTGCTGAGCTAAGAGGTGGGAGGGGCTTATAGAAAAATAATAACCCAGAACATGTGGATGGTGGAGAAATCCATATATCAAGGCTCTTTGACTGCATATGCTTTATGACCAACATTTATTCACCTGCTCATCCAACATTTCTCCTGATATTAAGGTTATTGATTATGAGATTTTGCCTCTTTTTGGCTGTAACAGATGCTAATCTACTGAGAAAGCTGTACACGACTGGACTACTTCTGTGAAGATTTGATGACATTCACCCACTACTGAGGACAGGATCACTGATCCTCTGAGGTTGGATGATTAGTTCTGGATCACAAACACCACTCAAACTCATTCCAGACATATTGAAGGGTGTTCTATCACTCCAGGGAATGCACTTCCACTGCTTCACAGCCCCATGCTGGGGTGTATTATACCCGCTAGCACTCAAATTGAGCATGGAGAGTGAGTTACACAATGAATAACATTTGCAGTCAATGAAAACTCGACACCAGAGTCTACACAATGGCAGAGACTAAACTCCAGGCTCAACAATAATAGTTCTTCTTATTCAAGTTGTAAGAAACCATCTTCTTTACTACTTGGAGTCCAAAACCCAGTCTCCATTTGTTTCAATGAGCTCGGAGTGAGATTTAATTCAAATTCAATTTCATCATTCTTTTCAAATCACTGGCCATATCTCTGACATGTGGGAGTTATTCCATCATGTTATGATTTTCCACTATGTCTGTTAACCAGTTATGCTGAGAGATGCCTTAATCTGGTGGTTTTTCCAAATTCCCCCAAGGACAGAGCACTTTGCCCCTGACACGAACTGAATCTGGCCCTAACACCTTGCCCAAAGCACAGGGCAGTGGAGCAGGGCTTGAATGCAGGAAAACGTCTCAGCTGGACAGATCCAAGGTCAGAAAGCCCTCCCTCAGTGTTGGTCATATTTACCAGATGCTAAAAGCCAACCCTCTTCTCCCTCATATCCCTCTCTTATTGCTGCTGAACAAAAGAATCAGAACAAAGAAAAAGTAACATTGTTTCTGCTGTTGTATATGAATATCTGATGGATTTTCATACTGCTCCATTGCAATTAGCCTCATCTAAGACATAAAGCATTTCGTCCCACTGAACCCAATCTATGTACTCCATTTCATTGGGACTTTCAAGTTGAAAGGCACTTGATAATTAGTCCACAGCCCGGTTTTCAACATATCAAGCAAATTTGGAGTAATTATCAATGTCTAATTAAGCTTTTCAGCCCAGTGGGCAGTTCTCCAAGAGTGCTTAACTAGACATGTCCAATTTGAACTTTAAAGGCAATCATTTGGCTTACAAAAAAAAGAAAAAAAAACATAAGCACCAGTGTCCTTTTACACCAGATTTAGCCAATTAGCTATGACTTACTAGGTAGTTAGGTTTTCTTTGATTGTTAGCATGGCACTGGCCACAAAACTGACAACAAAGGAGAAAATCCAATTCAAACATTGCTTCTACTTTGCTTATAGAACCATGTTCATCTTATGTTTGACCATTTTGAAAAATAAAACAGTCAAACGACATCGGCAAGGACAGATGCCGGTCTGTGTGACCTTACATAACAACATGATGAGGTTAAGTGTGTGAAGATTTAATGGCAATGCTAAAAGGACACCATTTAACCATAGTGGGATTTGTTGTAAACATGCTATTTGTTACATAATCGAGATTTCTCAGGAGATTTGCTTACATCTTTTGTAGCAATGTTTTTCGCAGCTGTGTAGCTTCATTCATTCATTCATTGCCTGTAACCACTTATCCAGTTCAGGGTCGCGGTGGGTCCAGAGCCTACCTGGAATCATTGGGCACAAGGCAGGAACACACACTGGAGGGGGCGCCAGTCGTTCACAGAGTGACACACCCCTGTGAACACTTTTGAAGAAAATGTTCATAATACATTAAATGAAAATTAAAATATAATGGTTGTGGTTATTAAGGTTTAACGAGAAAATACTGACATATGTAGGTTTATTTCCCAACAAGAACTGAGACACCCTACCCCTAAGACAAAATGGAGAAATGTGATTCACCCTAATTCCAAACATTATTAATAGTGGTGTCCAGAAAGGAATACAAAAAAAAAATAAAAAAATAGGCCAAAATCAAGTATATTTTATTTTATAGTGTAGTCAACTTTCAGAACTGTGTTCCCTGGTCATGATAAAATTCAATGAGCAAAAAGGGCAAAATGTGGGTCGATTAAAGAAAAAGTTTGAGAAACTCTGGTCTAATAGACACCCACAAAAGTTAGAATCATACTGAGAGATGGTGGGAAGAATGATGGCCAATGAGAAAGTGAGGCCAACTGTGCATAGCAGAAATATCACCAGGGGATCAAACTCATAATCTTCCAATGATGTGGTTCTCCAAATAGTCTTTGGCTCCCTTAGACTCCCTTAGCCCATATATTTTCCTCCCTCAGAGCATGAATTATGGTTATAATAAAGCTCTTAAAGGGAGTAGATCGCAATGAGCAATTAAGCACAATGAATATCTGGTATACAGATTTTTTTGAAGCTTGTGACGTGCAAAAATATAGGGGGTCATGGGGACATGTCTGAGATCAAACTACACAGCCGTGTACAACAAACACTAAGAATGCTGTTTTGAATGGTTGCAAAACGGCAAGTACACAAATACAATATTTTCAAGCACAGCTTATAATGAATAAATTCCTTCATTTTATGATACACATATTGTGTACACAGGTTTCCATTTTTAATAATCTCCAGCAAAGACAACAAATGCAATAGGAGAAGCACTACAGCCTAAGGTCTCTCTGTCTAATGCA
Organism: Hoplias malabaricus; assembly: GCF_029633855.1. Taxonomy (NCBI): domain Eukaryota; kingdom Metazoa; phylum Chordata; class Actinopteri; order Characiformes; family Erythrinidae; genus Hoplias; species Hoplias malabaricus. Next base: position 14,493,624 of record NC_089817.1, read on the forward strand.
AAACATCCACTAGCAGGGTATAAAGCCCTCCAGCATTGTGCTAGGGAACAGTGAAACTGCATTCTTTGAAGTGATGAAGCACTGATCAATACCTTTGAGTATCCAGCATCAGAACCAGACTGCACTAATGTGCTCATGTTCCAACATCTAGTGTGAAGCCTTCCAGAATTGTAGAAGCTTGTACTGCAACAAAGGGGGCAAACTAGTAATACCCTTAACTGTCTTTCAAAACTTTGGCTATATACTGTAAATATGCTCACTATTGTTTGAATCCCTCTGTAGTAATAACACGTTCCATGTTCTTTCCTGTACTGCTCATCATGCTTCTTATATTGAATAACACAGAAATGTACTGCAAAGTTCTGCCTGCATTCTTGGGACATGTTGTACGTTCAGACAAAACAAATTAGGCTTATGTTTATGGAGGGACAGAACTATCTAGGGACCAGCTACAGCAAATCCCACTATTAGGACTATACTGTCAGAAAGTGTTGAAATTCTACTGCAGTGGTTCCTAATCCTGAGCCCGTGTTCTGCTCATTTTAGTATTTTTTCATGCTCTAACACATCCCCGTCAGATCGTAAACAGCTTGTTAATTAGCTGATTAGCAAGGTTAAAGGGGTTGGTGTTGAGCAGGAAAAGCATAAAAAGAGAAGGGAACCTTAGGGTTGGGGAAATTGTTTCTGAATTGTCATATAAATGGTGTTCTGTGCAGTGTTCATTGTAATCTAGACTTGTTTCTATATATGTGAACTATATATATGTTTACTATATATGTGAACTATAAATTAAATAATTAATAAAAACACACACAACATAAAGTCACTGGGATGGTGGGGTGGTGAAACATATTATATAGAGATATGAATAAATATGAATTTTGCCCCAGAGGAAACCATATTTGAAATACATTAAACATTTACATCTTTTGTATCTACAAAAATCACATTTTTCTGACAGTGCGGAATGCTGTTTTTATCTTCCCTATAGAAAAATACCTACCCCAACTCATGAACGAATGATAAAATAAGACACAATACCATTGCTTACCATTTGTCTACCTCTTATCCCTATTTCATTAACATAAAAAGAATTGAACAGACATAAACGAGTGAGACATGTTTGAAATGTACACGGAGTACTGACATTCCACTTTGTATAAAGTTCCACATTGACTTCCATTTTCAGCTTCAATTGATTTAAAATGAGCAATTCTCACAATAAAGCTGTTGCTACATAAATAATTATAGCTTTTAATCTTTGCAAAATAGCTGCAGAGGTTAAGCAGCAAAGTAATTTGCCTTCAGAGTGCCTGTAACAAATCTATTGTGAGTGGTGGTTACCCCAGGCACACCAACTAAACGGCACACAACGACCAGTACAAATAAGTGAGCACCAGTGGGAAGAATTATATTGTTCGATATATGAACCCTGAGCAGGTTACCTAATGTTTGCATCAATGGAGTATCCTGGAATTGAAGCAGTAAGGAATTATATAAGCACTGCAGCATTGTGAGTATGTTTATCTACACATTAAATGTTCAAAGCAGTCAGGGGGATGTTATTAAGCGTGAGTCAAAAAATCCAGGCCCTGGCCAACCCACTTCACCAGCACTTCACTCTAAATGAGCTTCAACTGTGAAAGCCAAGGCAACAGTCTAACAGTTCAAGCAGCATTTATTAAAACAGTACATAAGAGTGATGAATAGACTTCTGCCCTGTGGAATGCATTCGGAATATAGAATAGTGGATGCTAAGGAAAGATGCCCAATGGCTTGAAAATAATGCCAAAACCAAGTCAGTGACACTTTCAACGAATCCTGTAATGTGAATAGCATTATAAATGCATTTACATAGATTATGAGGCTGTGTAATTGCAGATATGTATCTATTATATAAATAGGTAAGCTACCTTTACATACATAACACTGTATAAGTTATGTGTTTTACTTCATAAAGGCTGGTGACATAATTCAAAATAATACTCATTCATTGGAACATTGTATGTACTGTAGCAGTGCTGAAATTTGGGCAGGGCTGGGGTCTCACAGGGGTGCTTCCACCATGCATTGCGATCTCCCCATATTCATTCTGTTGGTGTGTGTGTACCTGGTGTGTGTGTACCTGGTGTGTGACAACTGACAGAGGCAAAGTGAGACTTGTGTGTTTGTGGATGAGGCTCTTTGACTAATCATCATACACCAAGCCCAAATACAGCTTTGTTCCCATGACCCCTCTTCCCTTATTAGAGCAATATAGGACATTTACTCACAGAATGACCACGTCTCAATACTCATCTCTTTGTGTATGATGAGGCTTATTCACCGCCAAACAAGTTTCCCAGATGGTGGATAATGCTGTGCCAGTGTCAGGTGAACACACACACACACACACACACACACACACACACACACACACTCACACACACACAAATCAACCCCCACCCATATAAAATACCACACTGACTAAAAAAAAAAAACTCCAAAACAACTGCTAAAACTACAAACACAGGAGGCCATGCTGCTACCATATGTGTAATGTTGTTATGAATGGATATTATAGTGCAAACACATGCTTTTACAAATTCACACACTCCTACCATATGAAGTTGTATGTATTCATCTTTATAGTAATTATACAAGCTAACTGCAGTCATTACAAGGTATTACTTATGCCGCATAATGCATTATGAATGCACTTATAATACATTATTAATAAAGGGTTCATAAAAAGTGTTACAACAAAAGTCTTCATATTTTTCCATGCAATTATGACATCTAAGAATACACCACAGTCAGCACAAAAACTCTATAAAGCATAACTCTTACTGAGTCCTGCTTTTCCATTCTCCTTAACAGTCTTCTTATGTATAAAGCATCTCAGAAATGCAAGCAATGTCCTTGGATCAATTGCTCCACGCCCGCATGACTTACTCTCTCGGATATAAAAGGCGTAAAAAAAGATCATAGGTCTCTGTCCAAAGCTTCTGTGGTAAAAAACGCAGAGCTTGCGGTTGATCAAACTCAAAGAAGACTCAGTGTGTAGTACAGCTCAGATAGAATTCACAATAGTGCACCATCTGCAAGCAAAGGCCACAGGTGCGTGAAGGCGTTCCATCTATAACTTCCCTCACATTCTCAGCCTCTTCTTCAGTCCACTGGCCTTAATTAACTATTGATTGGCTAACTGCAAAGAGACCTCCTGCCTCTCAACTACACAGGGTCATGATATACAGCATGCGGATGGCATTTAAACTTTGATGAGGGAGAAAAAGTTAGCAAACTACCAGAAATAGTGTTCTGTAGTTGATGTAAAGTTATGGGTCCAGGGAAACATGCCACACATCAAGATGCCTAGAAAATATTCTTACAGAAAAGCCATCTTTGAAAGGGTGGTTATTTAAATGTAATGGTGGAACGTAGACCTGTCATTACTACAATATTATAACCTGATTCAGCAATTAACTGAACAAATCACAATAATTAAGCTGGCTTTAGGTATTGTTCCTCAGTCATTAGCTCAATGAGTGGCATATGTTTACACCACAGCAAAAATAAATAAATAAATAAATGTGACTACATTTATATTAAAGACACCAGAAATTTCATTCATTTATTGAAATAATTCCTTGGTTCCTCTTACCTATTATACTCCTTTTGCTCACAAATGAACACAGTCCCCTGGGGTCTTAATGAAATGTCTGTCACATGGTCAAAATACCACAAAGATCAAACAACATAGCACCTTTCATATCCTGTCTAAACAGCATTGTTCAGAAAGGCTGGTCTTGGTGAGAACGTTTAACAGCTGATTTCAACACAAGTGCCAAAAGAGTGAGGAACGAGGAGCAGAAATATTGGTTTTTAGACACTTTTGCTTGAAACTTTCTTCTCTGTTTTCATTTGTGCCATATTTAATCAGTATTCATATTTAGTTTTACGCCATTTAACATTTGTGCACTCACATAAACACAAGTGTAGCTCTGTGATTGGAGAGGCTCAGACAAGAATATGGGACAACTTAAAAGTCTCTGCACTCTACATTAGAAGCAGCAAAATATTGCATTATTTTCTGACTATTTTCAGACTGATGCAGACCACAAAAAAATGACTAGCTGGTTTGATTTCACAGTCGGTGCCTGGTATGCACTCCAGGTCCAAATTAATGTGCTAATGCACAAAATATTTTTTATTATTATTTTTATTTTTATTATTATTATTATTTTTATTATTATTTCTTTTTTTCATAATATGCCTTTTTTTTTTTAAAAAATCAACCAACCTTTTATGCGGTGCCTTAAAACATTTAGAGGCCATCAGAGAGTATAATGACTAGGCCTGTAAGGGTTACCAGTTTCACTGTAAACCACGATAAGAAATTCCTGACAATTATTGATACCATTTAAATGTTAATTACCACAAATTCAGAAAAACTTCATATAAGTTACTGTGTCAGCCAAAGTTAGGACAGTCTTCTAGATGTAGCTTTGCCAGTCCAGCATGTGGTGGGGTTTTGTTATGTCCCAGGGGAAACATACATGACAGAGCCATGTTGTGGCCACCTTAAATGATGGTACAATTACATTTGAGTGCTTTTTTCCCCCCACTTTACATTGAGAATAATGGTCAGAGACTCTGCCTTAAATAGTGCTGTTATGAGTTTATGCAGCAAGACACAGACATAAGTCACAGATATAGGACCAGTGCAAGAATTTTTTGTTGAGATGGCAGATGGTATGGGGTTCACTGCTTTAGTGAATGTGGACAGGTTCATGTATTTATTCCAGTGCGAGGGGTGGTAGCACAACAGGTAGAATCGCTGTCACATAGCTCCAGAGTCCTGGGTTTGAAACCCGCATCAGGTCACTGCCCTGAGGAGTTTTGCCACAGTGCAAAAACACATGTTGGTGGGTGAACTGGCCGCACAGGAGTGTCCATATGGTGTGAGTGTGTGGTGCTCTGAGATGGACTGGCACCTTGGTTACAGATAATGAATGAATTTATGATTAGATTAGTCAATAGTACTTAGTAGTATTGAGAACCAGAAATTCATATTTTTTTAGTTTTATTAATCATTAAATAAAGTTGTACAAACTTAAAGTAAATTTGTATGCATACTTCAGACACTTGAGTTTATGGACTTAAAAATGTTAGGGCAACTTATTCAGTTTTACAGTGTATCTATGGCTTAGTATCAAGTCATAAGTATCAATAGCCACCCAGCAAGATAGTTAATCATCTAATAAGGCCCCTTCATGCACTTTAATAATAGCATAAAATGAACAGACAAATACAGGAGTTGTCTACAACTGTACACCCAGGCCTAGAACCATTTTATTTATGAGTGCATTTATGTAGAAATATTATGTTTTTTGGAGAAATATAGTTGAACTTTACCTTTAGTATGATTTAACTGACCTTGCTGTCAGTCCACAAATATGTTTGGAAGAAAAGGGCTGAAAGAATGCCTTTGTTGTTGGATCATGTCTTTTAGAAATCCTATTCATGCTAAAGGATTAACAGGCCACCATACTACATTACAAAGTACAAGGACAGCATCAATAGCAGGATGTCTAGAATGCTCCCTGCTAATAAACCCTTCAGAGACTATGCCCACTGTCAAAGAGACAACCGAAGCAATAACAGTTAAGCACAAGGCCACAGGGCTTGGTTTCCTGACGCAGCATGACTATACTCTTGGCTATAAAGGAATTTCCAAGGTAGAATTCTGAACAGTGGTGTATATTAGTCAACAAAAATGGCCCAACTACAGAGCTGTCAACACGTGGCACTAAAGCAGACTCTTATATGTGCTCCGGGGGTATGCATGTAGATTTACACAAGGACCAGAAAATTGTTTGAAAGACCTACTAGAGATTTCATCCACTTTTTTTAGCTCCTCTTCACCTTGCACTGAGTTACCTCAGCGAACTTGAAATTTGCAATGCCTCCTGTTTTCAAGAGTTTCCTGGGTGATTTAATATCTTCACTTCGGCGCATCTGAGATTGGTTTTCTAACCCTAATAAATTACTCCACTTTAATATTAGTGAGTGCAGAAGGGGAGGAAGGAGAAATGGATGAAATAAAAGAAAAATGATGTCTCGCTGAAATCAATATGGCGCATAGAGCAGAGGAAACGGGTGCGAAGTGCAAAAGCTGACATAAGAGCAAGCGGCTAGCGGCTAGCGGCCACCCTTCTGACATGGAAATAGATTGCTCAAAATGAATACATTTCAGGCAATCCGCACGAGTTCATTTCATTATGCAGACATCGTCAGGGACTTGAAGCAGCCTCACCGGCCTGTGATGCCCAAAATAGCGATTCATCTATGCTTATGTAAGGCTGAAACTTTTCCGCCACTTTTCCCCAATTAGCTTCATCCTCTGTAGCACCAGTAACAAAGTGCAAAGCTGAAATGTCACCCAGTCCCAGGCGTATTAACTCACAAACCCGTTCATAGGATATGATGTTGGGTCTTGCAGATTTTCCTGGAACTGTAGTAATCCTCAAAAGGGAAAAAAAAAAAAAAAAATATATATATATATATATATATATATATATATATAAATACGACAAATATTCCACATTAAGCAGGTGTTTGTAGGTCAATGTGTGAAAAAGCACACACAATGCTAGTGTCATAAAAGTTAGCTTTAAGTTAAGAGTCAGCATTTCTACATTAATCTGCTCCCACATGATCTACATCTCTTTTAGCAACTTGAAAGTGGAGGACCCTTTTAATATTAGTAATGCTAGCATTTTTCTATTCCTCTGAGACTTTAGCAGCATTAGCATTTAAGCAACCTATTCTTTTAATAGACCACAGCCCAGCCCATTGAAACATGAAAGTAATATTAAAACCTCTTCATGAAAACGTGTCACCCAAAATCTACAAAAAGAAATCTGTAAATATATGCAGTGTATATTGCCTCCAGCAGTGTGTCAAAGTACAGGGTATTAGCTATGTTTACGAAATAGAACTAAAAACACATTAAATAAGCAATGATTTTGCTTTAATGGCTTAGAGATAATCTGAAAAGTCTGTTTATAGGCAATCTTGAAGCAGATTTTAAGGGTTCCCTTGATTTGGCTCAAAATGGAACTATAATGTGGACCCCTAAAGTTTGTGTCTAGACTCAGGGTGGATCTGTTCATATTAACCAAATAACTATATGTGTAACTATATGGAACCATATGCCTCCATCTGGATCTACGTTTATTGATGTATTTTTTTTTTTATTCCAAAAAGTGATTGTGAGTAAAGAAGAAGAGTTCATGTTCAATTGTTTGTTCAGTGTTGTGCTGTATAGCCCCCCTGGGTTAGTTAATACAGTTAATAATGTGTTAAATAAGCAGCAAAGGGTAAATTATAGCATATATAATGTTTTCAAAGGCACACACACACAAACACATTATTCTCTAGTGGTTAATCACTCTGTATGCTAGCATCCATGGATGCCTGCTAGCTGACATCAATGGCAGTTCTCCTTCAGGCATTAGCTTCTAGGATGATAGCATCATGCAGTGGAAGCAGCTAGCTTCAGATGGGGATAAATAATGAAAACTCTGGTGGAAAAAAGGTTTTATTATTGCAACAATAGCAGAACCCTTTTGGTGCTTTATGGAACCATTATGAGGTTGGAACAATACATAACAGGTCCTCTATTTTGGTGACTACACATAAGAAATAATAGCAGTAAAAGAAGAGTTAGAGTAGGTCTCTGATTGCCAACTGGCTCCCACTAGATCTACACCTCTTAGTAACTTTAAAGAATTCTTTTTAGTAATGGTACCATTTTTCTGGGGAAAGTATTCCTCTGAGAATTTAGCAGCATTAGCATTTTAAGTAAACTACTCTTTTAATAGACCACAGCTAAGCCCACCACAACATGAAAGCAATGTCGAAACCTCTTTATGTGAATGAGTCACAAAAACATCTACAAAATGAAGCTCAAAGGATATGCAGCATGTCATTCAAATGCCACCTACACAGCAGACTCACAAACAGACACTCACACACACACACACACTTATATGCTTGACATGCAGTGATGAAATGGTAAAAAATGGATCTTAACTGTGTGATCTGTGTAAATCTATATTTAAAAAGGAACCCCAACAGCATTTACATGGGTTAACTCTCCACTATGTCATGTTGTAATTATTTTTTCCTGATTATCTTCCCATTTGCTATACAGGCTTTTAGCCTAGTCTGAACTAGCAGTTTGTGTTAATTATTGTGTTAGTTGTGTAATATTAGGTGCTAAGATATGTTTATAAAAATTACGAAACTAGAAACACACCAAATAGGTGATGGTTTGCTTTAAATGTTTATTTTCTGTAGATATTACTGTATATATTAATCTGAATTGTTTTTAGTCTATTTTACAGCCACTTTTTTGGGTTTTATTGGTTCACTTATATTGGCTTAAAATAGAATTATAAGGTGGACTCCTAGAGTTTGTAACTAGCGGCAGGAGGGCAGATCTGGACATTTTAACTAAAGATTGTGGAACAATCTGGGATCATATTCCTCCATTCAGAAATAATGTTTTTTTTTTTTGTTTTTTTTTTTTTTAATGAGAGTAAAGAAGAATAGTAAATGAGGAAAACAGATATCAATAGTAATTTTTACCTTCTACTACACCCCTGCTGATATTTTCCTGGGAGGGCAGATGATAGGTTTCTATATTAATTATATATTATAATATGCATACATTCCGGATAAATTTCAGTGAATAAGGGACAAGATTTTAAGACTATGCTGTTTAAACATGATTTCTTATCCCTTAGACGGTACTTGTACCACAGTTCAATTGTCATGGCTGTGCAGGGAAGACGAGGACGAGGAGGACGTATCTTTATTTAGCAAAGAACAAAACAAAACTATAACAAAACAGACATGAGTAAACTTGAACAGAAAACAAACTACAATAAGCTGAACAGGACTAGACAGAAATAAACTAGGACTTGGACAGACAGAAAACAGCCGTGAACTGTTGTAGATATAAGTGAAAAACAAAGACACATCCACAAACAAGACCAGACAAGGAAGCACTGGAAACAAACAGGTGTAAATGCACAGGGCACACGAGGAACGCCTGGAAACACTAATGAAACTGAGGTGGGTCTAAGGCAGGGCTAGGGCAGAGACAAGATCAAGACAAACAGAGCCATATGCTAACTGAGCACATGGTGGGGAAACAGACATACAACATTACAAGACAGGGCAAGGGCGTGACATCAGTATAAGCACATGAGCTGAGTATTATTTTAGCAAACCTGATTCAAGCATTTCAATACATATTTACATTCACAGATACCTGTTAAAACTTTCCTGAGCAAAAAGGAAGCCTTTTTATTAACTCTTATTAGCTCTGTTGACTTCTCTTCTCCTGGAATGTGTTCAGATGCATCAACAAGTTTTTTTTCGGAATACATGGACATGGGCACATGGGTAAAGGAGTAGAAGATCATCCAAATAGTTACCATCAACAAGCACAAAAACCAAGATCTGTCATAATGTGGGATTGCGTCGTGTTTAACCGACACTCCTGTGACAGCCACATTAACGGTAATATATAAATAAAACAACATATGCTGCTTTCAGGACAACATTTTTTTTCCAGGGACTCCATGCATATTTCAACAGAACAATACAAAACCACATTCTTCACTCATTACCAAAGTGTTTCTGTGGATCAAGAGGGTGCTGGTGCTAGACTGGTCTGTGTGTTGTCCTAGCCTGTCCCCATTTGACCAAGCATGGCACACTTTGAAATGCAAAACACAACCATGGCACTTGTTGTATTGCAGAACTTAAGACTTGTTTGCAGGAAGAATGGGACAAAATTACACTTGAAACACTGGTGTAATGGGAGTCTTCAGTCCCAAAACATCTGTTAGCTGCTGTGAAAAGCTTTGGCAAAATGACAAATGTGTAAAGGCTTCACAGTGGCACCTTTTTTTAAAACATGTTGCAAGCATCACAACTGAAATTATTGTTTATTTTGAAAGTCTACTATATATTTAATCCAGTAGTATCACAGATCATTTACAAATAACCTACACCTTCATGTCACTTATTTCGATACCTTCCCACTTTGGTCATTTAAGGTGCTCTTGTACACACTTTTTAATTGCAAATATTATGAAGCCACAGCCCAAGCATAAATTGTGTGGGCTTTCTTTACACATGCCCCCATTCTGTGAAAGAGCATTTAGTCAATTCTGCCCCAAAGACAGTGAGTAGGATGTGTCTAAGGGATTCTGTGTGAGCAGATCAAAGACTTGGGTTCCCATTTCTTATCATTTTCTCATTTCCTTTTATTTACTGTGACAAAATTCATATACACAGCAATCAGCCTATAGCTGTAGACATACATTTGTACATGTTTGCATAAAAAATAAGTAGACATCACTTGCCCTAATGTCATGAAAGGGGTTAAATGATACGTCTCTGAGCAGCCTACAACAATGTTGGTAAAAATAAATAAATACATAAATTATAGCAACCCAATAAGCTTTAAACTCCCACCTTGTACATTGTACACTTAATTATATGTTATGATTATAATCTAATACAGATTCCTATATCTACACTCTTATCTGTAACACATACACTGGATTTTAAAAATAAATTGACCATCATCCCTGATAACCCAAGCAAAGTCAGGTAAAAAATCATCACCCTGTTGATGCAGATTAGTAACGAATCACAAATTTTACATTTTTTATTGGGTTTCATAATGAAATCACTGCAGACCCATTGTGCATACGGTATACATGTTGTGGTTGTGGCTTGATGTCTTTATGACAGGAAATTCTCAGTATTTGAAAAATAGAAAGGTTCACTCAATGAGGAAACAGCACAAGGTCTATTGTCTATGGCTGTGGTTGATGGTCTATGATAAATGCTGCAAGCAACCATGAGAATTCAGCTGTGAGACTCACTTGGTCACATCAGTCAAATGTGAACTCCTGAAAAGTATGGAGACTGCATCTGAAACATGCTCCATGACGAAGAAGCAGCTGCTGAAAACTGCTTTCTTTCTCTCTCTCTCTCTCTGAATTAGACATGAGTGTGCAGGGTTTTCTTTGAGATTCTTTGAAACTCACTTAAAAGCGCTTCAGTCAGTATGACACACACACCCACATGTGTGTATGTCTGTGTGTATGTGGGGGGAGAGGTAAGAAAAAATTCACAGCACAGCTGTGAGCAGCTGTCTTACAGTCTCTTACATCACAGGCAAATTTTGGAGCTTAACTCCACGACAGCAGAGACCAGTGCAGGCAGCTGATTCAAGACACACAAACACACTTGTACACACACACACACACACACACACACACACACACACACACACACATACACATCAGCTAGTCATCTGCAGGCTCTAAATTATAGCCCAACACATATATCAGCTGCATGATAAAATTAGCTAGAATTAAGATGGTTGAATGCCTGTCAGGAACACTATGCTAACAGTAATCAGCTGCTTGTTTTTAAAACTGCATTACAGAATTTACTAATCAACATGAAGTAATGCATCAGCCTGGTCAAATACACTATAATCTTTCATGAACAATGAGAAATGTAAGCGTTAATTCACAAAAAAAACTATTAAAGACCTAAAAGGATCTGCCCATGTGTTGCAATAATATTATTTAAGGAAAGGTCAAGCAAAAAAAATCGAATTTACACAATTTATTTTGAGGTAGACACATGACACATTTGATGTTGAAATTCAGTTTCTTCAGCACTAGTGTCATGAGGTTAAATTTGCTAACAAATACCAGCAGCCAACAGATATCTAAAACAAAATGCATCCAGGACGCCATTAAGGACTTACACACATGCCAATGGGATTTAGGGCACAGTATCAGTTTCTGTGAATTCTACACAATGAAAAAAACTTTACTGTGTAACTGAACACACCTGTTGCCTAAAATGGTTGCCCACTGTGCTGTCCACAGTCTACAAATGGCTCTAAATGTTTTCTGAGATCTCTGTGACAACACTGAAGTTATAACTACAGTGATCCCTCGTTTTTCCGCGAAGTAGAGGAAAGATTTTTTTATGTATTTACCAAGTATTTGGACTTTTAAAACCCTCCTTGTACTGTTAACATTCTAGAATGTTTTCGGCTGGACCTACATGTGATATCTTACCAGTTTCTTTAATAGAGTAATTCCTAAGCTGTGATTTAGCATAAGTAATTTCACTCGGATGTGGACATGAACAATACATGTACTGTATGTAAGAAATAATTGTAAATGATATATTTTGTCACTTACAGGCCTAGTCTAATACATGTAAATAATAAAAAATATACCGGATTCCAAAAAAGTTGGGACACTAAAAAATTGTGAATAAAAACTGAATGCAATGATGTGGAGATGGCAAATGTCAATATTTTATTCGTAACAGAACATAGATGACAGATCAAAAGTTTATTCTGAGTAAATGTAACATTTTAAAGGAAAAATATGTTGATTCAAAATTTCATGGTGTCAACAAATCCCAAAAAAGTTGGAACAAGGCCATTTTTTACCACTGTGTGACATCCCCCCTTCTTCTTACAACACTCAACAGACGTCTGGGGACAGAGGAGACCAGTTTCTCAAGTTTAGAAATAGGAATGCTCTCCCATTCATGTCTAATACAGGCCTCTAACTGTTCAATCGTCTTGGGTCTACTTTGTTGCACCTTCCTCTTTATGATGCGCCAAACGTTCTCTGTAGGTGAAAGATCTGGACTGCATGCTAGCAATAAGTGGCTGGAAAAAGGAAATTGGGCATATAACGAACAGCTGGAAGACAAATTAACACTAAATAGGTCAATTGACAACATGATTGGGTACAAAAAGAGTTTCTCAGAGTGTCAGTGTCTCTCTGAAGCCAAGATGGTAAGAGGATCACCAATTCCACCATTGTTGCACAGAAAGATAGTGCAGCAATACCAGAATGGTGTTACCTAGCGTAAAAGAGCAAAGATTTTTAAGTTATCATCATCAACCCTGCATAACGCATAATGCATAATCAAAAGATTCAGAGAATCTGGAACAATTGCTGTGTGTAAGGGTCAAGGCCGTAAAACTCTACTCGATGCTCGTGATCTCCGGGCCCTTAAACGTCACTGCACCTCAAACAGGAATGTCACTGTCAAGGAAATAACAGAATGGGCTCAGGATTACTTCCAGAAAGCATTGTCAGTGAACACAATCCACCGTGCCATCCGCCGTTGCCAGCTGAAATTTTACAGTGCAAAGAGGAAGCCATTTCTAAGCAAGCTCCACAAGCTCAGACGTTTGCACTGGGCCAGGGGTCTTTTAAAATGGAATGTGGCAAAATGGAAGACTCTTCTGTGGTCAGATGAGTCACGATTTGAAGTTCTTTATGGAACACTGGGACGCCATGTCATCCGGACCAGAGAGGACAAGGATAACCCAAGTTGTTATCAATGCTCCGTTCAGAAGCCTGCATCACTGATGGTATGGGGTTGCATGAGTGCTTGTGGCATGGGCAGCTTGCACGTCTGGAAAGGCACCATTAATGCAGAGAACTATGTTCAGGTTCTAGAACAACATATGCTCCCATCTAGACGTCATCTCTTTCAGGGAAAACCCTGCATTTTTCAACAAGATAATGCCAGACCACATTCTGCAGCAATCACAACATCATGGCTACGTAGGAGAAGGATCCGGGGACTGAAATGGCCAGCCTGCAGTCCAGATCTCTCACCTATAGAGAACATTTGGAGCATCATAAAGAGGAAGGTGTGACAAAGAAGGCCCAAGACGATTGAACAGTTAGAGGCCTGTATTAGACATGAATGGGAGAACATTCCTATTTCTAAACTTGAGAAACTGGTCTCCTCTGTCCCCAGACATCTGTTGAGTGTTGTAAGAAGAAGGGGGGATGTCACACAGTGGTAAGAAATGGCCTTGTTCCAACTTTTTTGGGATTTCTTGATGCCATGAAATTTTGAATCAACATATTTTTCCTTTAAAATGTTACATTTACTCAGATTAAACTTTTGATCTATATATTTTGAAACTATTGACATGTCCCATCTCTACATCATTGCATTCAGTATTTATTCACAGTTTGTCCCAACTTTTTGGAATCCGGTTTGTATTTTTAATTTACATACCATAAGAAAATGATATTTTTGGGCGATATAGCGGCCATAGCGAAGTAGCGAATCTGCGAAAGATGAACCGCGAAGTAGCGAGGGATTACTGTACTCAAAATGGTTCTAGAGGCAGCGCTGCCTTCAAGGCAGTAAGGCTGTAATTGGTTAGCAGGCAACAGGCAAGGATGAATGTGATTGGTTAAAACCAATCAAATATTTCACCACAAACCAGTAAAGCTCCATTTAGACCCATGTTTGACTGCTTTGACTGACTGAAATGTCTCTAGAAGATTAAATGTACATTATAGCTTTCTTAGGTTAAGTGTACTAAATCTGTGGCAATGAGGCAAATTGTCTATCAACTTGCTAATCCCTAATGCCCCAGCTAAAAGACCCAAAATATATTAAAATCAGAATCTTTAGCTCCTGTAATCAATATTAATATACAGTACTGTGCAAAAGTTTAAGGCACTAGAGTTTATGAAATAAAAATCTTTTCATCAGAGCAGTAAGCGTTGATTTGCTACAAAACAAACAAACAACAAATAACGCCCAACATTAGAAAGAAACCAAATAACATTATTCCAGTAGAGAGTCCATATTATTTGAGGTTATCATCCAGTACCTAGTTTTACCAGTTAATAAATAATGATTTTAAATAATGTGTACTGTTGATTTAACAAATTAATGCAATCAAGGAGAATCTGAACAAAACATTTTTCTTTAAACTCACTGACACCTACTACTAAAAATCTTATATTTCCTATTTGTTTTATACTATTATTTTTTTTGTATTTACTCTGATTATATATAACTATATATACCTTGCTTACTGAGAAGGCATTAGTTTAAATATATATAATTATCTTAGGTTCCTAAGACTTCTGCACACTACTGTAAATTGTAAAACTCTCATATTATTTAGACCCTGGACCCAGCCATGTTATATCTTTTCTAAAGAAATGGAATGTTTATAGCTACTTATTTCGCAGCTAAATGAGAATAACTACAATCAATACATGCATTTATGTGTTATTTTCCAGCAATGAGTCATAGTCTCTGGGCCACTGTGGTAATGAGCAGAACTTAGGCAGAAACAGTAATTCCTAATGGACACACACTTCACCACATATTCCGCATATGAATATGCCATTTGCAAAGGTCAACAGGAAGCCTTCAGTGCAGAGTAAGGTGGACAAAGCAGACATTTAGAGCTTTGTTTACAGAGAGCCTGCATTAACGGCCGCTGCAGCAGCAGCACAGCCTCAAACACTGCCATGATTCACAGAGACCAGCTTAGGCACATTTCAAGTGTTTGAGGCAATGCGCAGGGTGCGGTGCTTAGCAGATGGCACAAGCTTCTGCTTTGATGGTGCAAGAGTTGAAATGTACCAAAATAATGCTGAGATTCCACACGTGCCTAAACACAAAATGAAGGAAATAGAACTGTACCCATGTGTTTGGGTTAGCAGAGCAAGGAACGACACCACCATCTAGAAGATGTTGCAACAGGGTTCAGTTCTCTGCCAATGTAAACACGCCATGCTGTTGCACTATTTTTACATTTGTCAGCTTCTGGCTGGCTGTAATGTGATTTAACTGGAAGTTGCTCTGAACAGGAAAAAGAGAAAAATGTGCTAAACAAATCTAGAATCTATTGCTCAAATTGCCTAAATGCACTTTACAAACTTTCAACATTACCCCAAAAATATATACAATGATGTTTTGAGTGATTTGACTGTTGGATCTGGTTTTTAAACATTACGGCCCTTCACAGTATATTAGACACATCTACCTTTGTTGATCCAGCTTGTAGCTGCAAACTCAGAGACAGTAGCTCATCTGTTGCTGAACTGTTTGTGCTGGCCGCCGCTAGTCCTTCTGGCCAACGGACACTGTTGGCTGGTTATTTTGGGTTGGTGAACTATTCACAGTGCAGAAGTGACAGTGAGGATTTTAAAAACTCTTGCAGCACTACTGTGTCTTATCCACTCTTGTCAGCACAGTACACATTAATATCCCACCACCATGTCATTGTCATGGCAATACTGAGAATCATCTACCACCTAAATCATTCCTGCTCTATGGGGGTCCTGTAGTGTCCTGTCTATTGAAGAACAGGGTGAAACTATGCGAAAAACATATGCAGAGCATATGGGAAGTTGAGCCGGTTAACTGGGCAGTGCATGTATAAACAGGGAGGACATTTTAATGCTTTCACATTGGTCTTGCAATAAATTCCATATCGCAAACATAGTCCCTTTATTGGAGAAAAATATAGCTCTAAATGATAATAAAATAATTTTTCCCTACCAAGTAATTCTGCAGCATGTCTGTGGGTACATTTAACAATAAAAATGAACTCTAAAGGTAAATGGTTTTAAGATTATGACAATCATATCTGGTAAAATGTAATGACTGTATAATTGACTAAAATTGGTGTAGTGTGTAACAGAATGCCACAAATCAGATCAGGTTTCAAGTCTCAGCTCAATCAGTGATTGAGTATGATTCCTGCCTTCACCTACCTCTGGAACATCATTAAAAACTGTGAGTCGCTCTGGATGAGTGTCCAGGAAATGATGTATATATAAATATCAGTAAAGCTTGTGGTTGAGTTAAGTATGTCATTTTAAAATTAAAATGTCCTGTCCTGTAAAATTTAAGATTGTATTGTTTTAGATCTGTTTCATGAGCTACTTTCCATTCATCGTTTTCATGAAGCTCGTATCATCATTATTATTAAGCTTGTCACAATCGATTATATTAGTAATCAAGCAAAGCACAAATTATTTTGAGGATTAATCGAGCTGACCTTTTCAAAAGAGACCAAACAATAAAAAATGTATTTAACTGAACAATTAGAAAAAGAAAAACATAGCTGACCAAGGAAAAAGACTTTAACAAGACTTAATGAACTTTTTGGAATTGTAGACTGAGCAAACTCAGTTCACAATGCTGAAGAAACCCAGTTCGTACACAGCCTCAGGCTAGTTTAAAGTTGTCTCTTGAGTTTGAACTTTCAAGGACCACAGGATATGAGAGGATTATCTTTTGCTTAGGGGTGTGGCTGCCATGCTCCCTCAGGTGGTGTTTTAAAGTGTCCCTTGCCAGTATTGGAATTGAGATTTCCTAGAAAATATTGGGCCTTCATTTGTGATACCACAAAAAAGTGCTTTCTTGTGAGGATGCTGATCTGTGTTTATTTAAGTTTTTTCAACGTTTTTATTATTTAATCCTTGGGCATATTTTTTTCTTTGTTTTGGTTTTCTAATTGTTTTTACTGTTTGCCCTTTTTTGAAAAGTCCAGCTCGATTAATCTTCAAAATAATTATTTGCTTGATTACTAATGTAATCAATTGTGACAGGCTTAATAATAATAATAATAATAATAATAATACTTTAATGAAATTGAAGAATGGAAAGTAGCTTGTGAAACTGATCTAAAATAATAAAATCTTAAAATCTTTAAAAAATTAAAGATCTTAAAATCTTTCTATAAATTACTTGGTAAACTCAAACACAAGCATTATTTGCTTTGATATTTACAGCATTTTGCTGATGTCACATTTTTTAATCATGTTCTAGAGGAAGGCGAATGCAGCACTGGGAATCCATGGTTTTCCTGCCCAAGCTGAGACTTGAAACCTGATATGATATGTGGAGTTCTTTCACCCACAACACTGCACCAATTTTAATCATTATACAGTAGTGACATCTTACTGAATATGAGTTTCATCATTTCAAACCATTCATGATTAAAGATTTAAGACTTGTTGAATGCAAATTGAATATCTTTTCTTTGACAGACTTTTACAATGCATTAATAATTCATCAAAAACAGACCTAGAGACATGCTGTAATATTACTTGGTGAAGAAAAACTTATTTCATCAACTTTCATTCAATGATTAAAAACATTTTCTTTTTCCTAAGTAAAGCGACTACATTGGAGATAAGGGATGTGCTGCTACACTCTATGGGTTAGATCTGTGGTAGTGCGAGAAGACCAGTGTTCCCCTGTTACAAGCATAAATATATATATATATATATATATATATATATATACTGATTAAATATACCTGTACGCAATTAACACTGTCCAATTAAAACAAGTATTTCTCATATAATAGTAACTTTACAGTTAAATGGTAAATGAAAACAAATATATATATATATATATATATATATATATATATATATATATATATATATAGTACAGTACAGGGTGCATTTATCACATGGAATGCAGCAAAGCCTCAAAATACACAGAAGCAGAAGTGTTATGGTTGTGTGTGGATCTCATTATATTGTGTAACACAAAGAAGAAAAGGCAGACAGAGTTTAGTAATAACTTCAAACCACAAGGGAACATATGAGAATTCCGAGTTGTTCTCCAAACGAGTGAAATTCATAAACACCTGAGCAGGCAATGAGATCGTTCTGTTTACAGCTCGCACTTCATAAACAGCACACAAACAAAAGCTTGGGAAACGTCTGGAAAAATGGAGACCGCACACTTCTGCTACAGGCAATGGCCTGGATCCATAAAATGGGACGAGGAGACAAATCATTTTTCAGCCTGAGTTATGACGCTGACATTTGCGTGGACCATCGGCTGCCACAGAACACTTCTCTTCGAAAATATGGGAAAAAATGGAGTCATCAGGAAGCACTTTTTTGGGGGAGAAGGGGGTGAAATATATTACAAAAAAATCAAAATGTAGTGCGTTTACATGTCTTTCAACACAGATGGGGATCTGTTTGCTTCTTTTTCAGAGAGCCGTTTCTGCTTGTTGCTGGGGAGAAAGCAGGAGTCCCTAGAGGTGACAAACGGGCCTTATTACTGCCAATCTACGCCTACATAGGCCTCAAAAGATGTCAGCATCCAACCTGCCACCCCTCCACATATAATACCAACAAGATCAAACACACTGTGTACAAGGACGGGGAAAACAGGAAGTTGGGCTGAAATGTGCTCAGGAATATATATATATATATATATATATATATATATATATATATATATATATATATATATGTGTGTGTGTGTGTGTGTGTGTGTAAAAGAGAGAGAGAGAGAGAGAAAGAGAGAGAAAGAGAGAGAGAGACAGCTCTCGGGTGTCTGGAGACTTTGTATGCAAAGGCAGAAAGAAGAAAAGCCATCTTTGCTGTCTGGAGGAAGTGTCCTTTCCTCAAACCTGGACCCTGTTTGTCAGAGAGGACACTGATGACAACACATCTATACATTACGTTACCACCCACCTTAGAGAAACAGCTCATTACTGCATGCAGATACCAGCTGTGGAACATGTAAAGAGTACAGCCCTCAAACAAGCACTGTATGTAATGGGTTTATTAGTACTGCGAGTTCCCTTCTTTCGTGTTTCACAGACATTGCTGTACAATCAAACCCTGCTAACAGCACATTTTCCCATTTTATTTCTCTCACCAGCAAAACCTCATGCTAGCATTCTTCAAAGCTAATGTTGACCTTGCAAGACTGTTCTATGACACCTTGTTATCTTGTTATGTAGGCACTGTTCATGGTCATGTTAGGTCTCTGTTAGTTTACAGAAATTACCAGGTGCTGGTGTTCATCTTGAGTTGTCCAGTTATGATGTTGTGTAGGCCACAGTTCATAAAGAAACCAGGGCAGGCTTTACATAGAGGAAGTTCTAGTTTAGAAGCATTTTGGGGGGGGATGGGGGAGAGGTCCTAGATAACAGAAGTTGATAATGGTTAAAGTGTTTAAGATCCAGTTTTACATGTTCTGATTAATTGCTGGTTATATTAAGGTCCATACAGTTTAAGAATATCTTTTATAAAGTTTCAACCACAGATTTCATTTTATTATTATTATTATTATTTTTTTTTTATCCATCAAAACCAGTTTAGATACACATTTGACTTCTCCATTTCCTCAGTTATCACTGGGGTCCTTTGCAAAACATGTATATGTTTAAAGAACAGTTTTTATTAATGAGAAATGGGTAAACAATTTTTTAAGGCTGAAAAAAGCGTATAATGAAAAGGTCATAAAAAATCTTAAATAGATAAAGACCTAATATGTGAAGGTCCTTCAAGCCTTTAAAACATTGTTTAAAGCCAAAATCTCTTTTCAAATATGGTTCTTAGGGAATCAGAAGTGGTCCTTCTATCTTCTATTTTAAATTCTTCAAAGTAATCCCTCTTGGCCTTAATAACAGCACTGTGCACTCTTGGCGGTTTCTCAAACAGTTTCATGATGAGCCACCTGGGACCTGAAGATCCACACTTGCACAACACAGATTGGCTGCTAAAAACAGATTTGCTAAGGGTCATTTCAAAGCAACCTAAATATATAAATATACATTTATTTGTACATATTCTATTTGTTTCTTTGATTATTTGTACATATCAAAAGGGATATTGGATAGGACTCAGGTCCATCACAAGGCATCACACACACACCTATGGACACTGTCATTGTCATTGTGGTGGTACCCTCGAGTGTCCATATTCATTACCTTTAGTTAGGGAACATAATTGTACCATACTCAGTAATAATTATAGATTTAAAAAGTTGGGTTGATTTCATACACACCATTTCAATTTCAGGACTTATATTATGCTTCTTTTTTTTTTCAT
Organism: Hoplias malabaricus; assembly: GCF_029633855.1. Lineage (NCBI taxonomy): Eukaryota > Metazoa > Chordata > Actinopteri > Characiformes > Erythrinidae > Hoplias > Hoplias malabaricus. Next base: position 14,514,392 of record NC_089817.1, read on the forward strand.
TTTACACAGCCCTATAATGAAAGCTTACAAATATTCACCTCTCTGGAGAAGAGGATGCATAACTTTAGCAAACACAACTGGATTCTTTAAAGGTACGTTTACACTGTTTGTACCTTAATGACCATTATGAACCTATACTGTACCTTTTTTTTCTGAGTTGCACTGGTTGTTTTGAATAGTAAACAAATTTGCTAAATTTGCATTTTAGACGTTGTGACTCCTGATTTCTATCACCAACAACATGCTTAAGCTGGAAAGTTTTTGTACAATGCACTATTTAGTCTATTTGGCAGCTGTTTCTACACTGTGAAAATTTCAGGCTAAATTGGCCAGTAGAAATGTTTCCTGTAAAATTACCTTAACAAACTTTACAGAGTTAATTAGAAAACTTCCATTTAATGTAACAATTTAATTAACTGCACATTGTTGGCACAGCAGGTAGTGTTGCAGTCACATAGCTCCAGGGACCTGGAGGTTGTGGGTTCAAGTCCCGCTCTGGGTGACTGTCTGTGAGGAGTTTGGTGTGTTCTCCCTGTGTCTGCGTGGGTTTCCTCCAGGTGCTCCGGTTTCCTCCCACGGTCCAAAAAAACACATTGGTAGGTGGATTGGTGATGCCAAAGTGTCCATAGGTGTGAGTGTGTGAGTGAATGTGTGTGTGTATATGTGTCGCCCTGCAGAGGACTGGCACCACCTCTGGGGTGTGTAGCACCCACGTTGCGCCCAGTGATTCCTGGTGGGTTCCGGACCCACTGCATCCCTGAACTGGATAAGCGGTTGCAGATAATGAATGATGAATACATTTTGGAAACCATCTCTTCAATGCAGAACTTTCCAAATAACTTTGTTCATGTCTTAAAAAAAAAAAAAAAAATACATGTGACACCCTTTAAAACTGGTATTGTGTGATGTTTCAGTAATAGGGAGAATAAGGCCCCTGTCTTTGCTGCTTCAGGCTCAGCACTGCAGAAACTGCACTATGTAACTTTTGGAGAAGATTAGGAAACCACTCACTTACCTCCTGTGCACATCACCCCCTCCACCCCCCCAACACATACACACACACATACACACATCTTCAATTTCAGGACAACGCTGTAAAAGTTAATTACACTGTGCAACTGTAATGTGAGCCCAGGAGTAAAAATGCAGAATCTTAACTAGTGTTCCTAATGAACATACACTAATCAAGTGTGTCCAATCTTTTGACTTTAAATCCTGACACGGGCCTGAATTTGCGGCCTACTCCAGTTATTAACTTCTCATGCATTAAACTGCAAATGACTTGATTCTCCTGCACTTTTCCCCAGTCTCTCACAGCAGCTCTTGAGAAATAAATGGAAGTACTTTGAGCTTTGGCATATTTGGCCGTTTGGCCGGGTGTATGCTATGCTAATGTTTTATGGGCGTGTGCCCGGCCAGAGAGTGCACCTGGAGCCCGGCCGACTGCAGGTGCCTCTAAAAGCAGCAGGAGCTCTTACGGCCTCTTTGTTTTTAAAGCCAGGGTGGAATAATTCCGAGCGGCGCAGCAAGTGACTCGTGACATTTCGGTAATTAGCCTCTTGACTTGATTTGAAAAGAAAATGTTATCTGCTAATGTGCTTACGACAGAAGTGTGTTCCATTCAGGAGCAGTGAGTGGGTAGCGCCGTATTAAGGGGATGTGAGTTAGCCCTGTTTGGAATGGTCCTCCAGATGTGTGGCCAGATGAGATTAGGGTAAGAATACAGCAGTAATGCAGCAATTAAAACACAAATTCCTCCCCTTTGAACGGGAACACACTGCCAGTGCTGGACTCACTCCAGGCGGATGGATTATAATTATGAGAAAAGACTGATATTGCTCTAGACGTCTTGCTAGAAATATCAACTCTGATGGACATTTCAAGGAAAATACAAGGAACTAGAAGCCACCACTTAGCATTACGCAAATGGCACCAATTATTTAGGAGCCAGTTTTTGTTCTTTAGTTTCATTGCTCAGCTCTGTTCTTGTCTGTCACTGTTTTGTTGTTTCTAGCTTTGAAGTAAACCTGTGACAGATCTTTACATTAGAGAAAAAGAGAGGCGCAAATTAGCTAGAAGCTCAGTTGGCTGTGTTTTTTATGACTAGCATCAGAAGAATACAAATGGAAGAGTTGGCATTAGTTGCACAAATGAAATAGTTCACTTAGGAGCAATTACTGTTTCTTCATTTCATTGCTCACTTAAATTTAGCCTGTTCTTTTATGTCTTGGTTTTGTTTTTGCTATTCACTCCAAGCCCTTAATAAAATCAACTTGTGAAAGACTTCCCATTGCAGTAAATAAGAAAAAAGAGATATATTGTGATTATTACATTAATGTGATAGATTAGAATCTTTTGCATTACACAAACTATGCTTTAAGTCAGATGTCCTTATATTTAACTTTTTTTAAACTGCTATAAGGTTTTCCATAAGAGCACAAGGTCACAGTTTTCCTTCATAAATTTTGCTCTATAAACATAGGACGCTGGAGACATACAGACAGTCCAATTGCTGCTGTACAGCAATCTCTGTCTGAAGTATACCTAAGGTAAAAACTCTCATGTGATTAAAAAAAAAGTGTAAGATATATTAATGAGCTCAGCTAGTTAAGGCTTTTTTTATATATATAATTAACATTAGACAGCTGGAACTTCATTTTATTGTTTTTCTCTGTCCTTGTTGTCCTTGTGTTTCTGTGATTCTTACACTGGATCAATGTATAAGTACAAGATACAAGAAACTTGTGATGTTTTATGGTTTGCATTTGCATGACACAAATGGAACAGATATCAGGGCCACACAATTATGACAGTTAGCATTAGCATCATACAAATTGGACAGTAGAAGCTATTTTTATATTTTAGTTTCTTTTTTTTCTATTTTAAAATGATATATCTTTCACTATTTAGTTATTTTGATTCACACCAAAACCTAGAGGTAGTCCTGAGATGAAGATAGAAGATAGAAAAAAAAGAAGCACAAGCTACACAAGGCTCAGCAGGTTATATTTTATGATTAGCATTAGCATTGCAAAAATGAAACTGTAAGAGTTAGGATCACACAAATATGACAGTTAGCATTAGCATTAAAAAATAGGACAATTTTCTCAGGTGCTCCTTTAAAACATGTCCTTATCTGTCACTACATCATTATTGCTACCCACCCCAGCATTAGCATTACAAAAATTACTGCATTAAAAAGCACGCCTGTCACTTTTTTTTTATTTATTATTTTTTTATTGCAATCCAAACCAAAATCTAGAGGTAGTCCTGAGATGAAGATTTCTACATTAGATCAAAACAAAAGCACAAACTACAGGAAGCTCAGCAGGTTATGTTTTATGTTTTGAATTAGCATTTCAAAAATAGAATCAGGATCACGCTAACATGACACTTAGCATTACATTACCCAAAATGGACAGCATTCTTAGGAGTTATTACTGTATATTAGTTTCGCTGCTTTACTTGTCTGTCACTTCTTTGATTTTGCTATCCACTTCCAAATCTGAGGTAGTCTTGAGGTGAAAATTCACATTACAGAAAAAAGAGAACCATAAGATATAATGAGAGAATCTCAGCTGGTTGTATTTTCTCTATAATTTGAAGGTATAATTGCACTGTTGGAGCTGCATGATGTGTACAGAAAATGGATTGAGGAGAAACAATAATTTGTCAGAAGAAACTAAAGAAGATGAAGTATTTTATCTCTGCAATGCGTTTTTACAGAAAGTCACTCAATAGTTTGCTGTCCACTCCTCCAGCCGCTTTGTACATATAATTATGTAATCATGGTGATCTTCAGCCCTCAATGCGAGAGATGGAGCTGACAATTGGAGGCATTCAGGCTCTCAACAGCCGTGCTGTAATCACAGTTCTGCTGCTTTCCACAGTGCCCTTGTTTCCATATCGAATACTTCTCCTGTCTACATGACACAAACAGACAGTCATTTTGAGAAAATAGTACCCAAATAACAGTTTGTTTTAAGGAGAACATTTTGGTTTCATGGAGTGGCATGTTTTTCTATGTAAACCATCAGTATATTTACAGTATTACCCATAAGGCAGATGAAGAAGAAGAAAAAAGCTTGACTGCAGCTGGTAATAAATCCTAACATAGAGTGTGGCACATATTTATTTAAGTATGAAATTGAACCAAGAAAAGCTAATGAGACCTTGGAATGAAAAAAACATATATGTGACATATGTGTTTCCAACATTCAAAATAAGCTGTTATCAATGTGAATTCTGTTCTTAACATATGTCTGCATTGCATCCAGCATGAGAAGCAGAGACTGAGGCAGCACTGTGAATCTGCAACTCTGACAGTATAAGCATAGTTTGCTTTTGACATTTACTTCAAATACTTTAACCAGTTTAGTGGCTTTGCATCAAAACTGCATGCTTTAACAAGCCACAGTCTTCTCAAAGTGTAGATTCCAGCATTTAAATCATCCACATCCACATTAAACGTAGTCATAAATCATTCACATTAAACATAGTCGCAAATTCCGGACAATATAATATCATGGGGATATATATACTTCTGACTGTTGTGGACTTGGCCTTTCAGCTTGCTATTTCTCTACTTTCACTACTGAATCACAACAGGCATGTTAATAATTAAACAAGGCAGGCATTCAAAGTAAACATGCAAATACATTTGAAAATCAATATGTGTGAACAAAGGAATTGGATCTCCTTCAAGAAAGTCACTCCAATAAACCAAGCAAAGTTGGAACCTTGAGGGCCTTTGAGGCCTTCAGTGAAGGCCTAATGATTTGTGGAAACTAAACAATAATGTTTTTAAGTTTGTCTACATTCAACAGAGTCATCATGTTTGTTGTATTTAAAATCTGCAAATGTTTTACTGGGGTCATGTTTTCTTTTTTTGTTTTTTTTTTTTGGAAACAAAAGGATTATATTTTTTATGAAACTCAATGGGAAAAGAATCCAATCAGAATTTAACACAAGAAACAATTAGCCTGGTTGACCTACTTACACCTATAAGTGCTGAGCACTGGTCACTGCAGCAAACCTAATTCTTTGCACTCCTTTAATGACTTTTAATTGAAATAATGGAAATGGCATTTTTATAACTTAGGATATTTACATATATGAGATCATTCCTGTGAAGGCTAGCTCCTATCTGTGGAACATTTCTGGCAGACTCTGTGTCGGCAGATATTTCAAGGCTAAGACTAACTACTTCTAATTTGTATTATTCAGACACGATTAAGACTCATTTATATATATAGCAGCACAATATGTATTGTTTATATGAATATAAAATACAAGTTGTAACTGGACATACCTACCAAGCGTAACAGGAAAATGTGTTTTAAAGTCATGCAAGAAAGTTAAAAATACAATTCATAATGTTAAATAGATGTTTCATTAATAATGAAATGAAAGATGCTACTAAAGATGCTAAAGATGCTAAGAATGCTACTTCAGTTAAATAACAAACAAACAAAAGCCCTCAAATCAATCCCTAGCATTGACCAGGCCTTCAGAAGCTGGACTAAAGACAGAATGCATCAGATCCCATGAGAAAACGTGATCTATCACTGTTATTGTACTGAACACTCACTGGATTTGGAAAACCTACCTTGTATCTACACTCATTGTCCATTATCAGCTCCACTGACCATACAGGAGGACTTAGAAGTTCTACAATTACAGACTATAGTCCACCTGATACTCTGCATATTTTCTTATCCTCATTTCACCTGTTCTTCAATGGTCAGGACACTGATAGAACCACCACAAGGCAAGTATGACTTGGGTGGTGGATCATTCTGATCGCTGTAGGGACACTGACATGGTGGTGGCGTGTTATTCTGTGTTGTGCTGGTACGAGTGGATGAGACACCGCAGTGCTGCTCCAGTGCCACTGCTGGACTGAGAATAGTCCACTAACTAAAAAATATCCAACCAACAGTGTCCTGTGTCCACTGATGAAGGACTAGAGGATGACCAACACAAACCGATTAGCTACTGTCTCTGACTTCTACATCTACATCTACAAGGCAGACCAACATGTTAAGGTGTGTCTAACAGAGTGGACAGTGAATGAACACAGTTTTTAAAAACTCTAGCAGCACTGCTGTGTCTGATCCACTCATACCACGGTCATACACACACTAACACACCACCACAAACGTAGATACAGGGTAGGTGTTTGCTGTAATGGCCTTCTGAAAACTTGAAGGTCTATTATTACATTTTGCCACTGCAGTGTGATATACTTCAATTGCCAACTTATATTTATTATCTTAAAAATCCAGGCCTTAAACTGACATTACTCAATAGGTGGGCTCCTCTGGACATAACTGCTTTGGACAGTCTCACAGACAGGAATTTTTCTGACAATTTTCAAGCAAGAAGGGTCATCAGAGTCAGTCACATATCAGTCTATTCAGTTCCAGGATTCACAAGAATAGGTGGAATTCAATGCATTTGCTGTAGAGATGAGATTGACCATGGCCATGTAACTACAACTCTAGGCCGGCTAAAGTGCAGTGTTTTTAAGATAGGCCAGCTTGTGTTAGGGAGTCTCTAGTGTTGAGCCTTGACCGCTAACCTTCAGCTTCACTACACAATTGTGCAGCAGGGGACAGCCGGCGGTCCTGCCCTCACAGCATCCAGATGATGAGATTTTCACTGTCAGAGAGGGTCATTAGCAGGAGTAGATACAATGCATCACCTCAGGATCAGCAAGATCACACACAAGCTACATTGCTAATAGCATACACCACACATTCAGTGCATGATAATAGAGTCTCTGGATCGTTGTGTTCTGAGCTGAGTATGTCCAAGCTGTTATTACAGACCTGAGGCTGGATAGCTTTCACTATTCTCAGGCCTGGCTTTAATTTGACGCTGTCTTAATTCCACCAAACCCTGTCATTAAAGCTGATGAGTTTATCGCCAGGGAATGGCTTTCTGAAGGATACTTAAAAGGTCTAGTCTAGCCACTCATACTTTATACAAGCTAACAAATAGACACTTGCTTGGGTGCAACAAGACCACATTACGCAGTGCATTATAAAAGGAATAACCTGCGTAAATGGCTGCATGAGAAGGCTAATAAGAAGAACATGAAAACACTTCACAACAAGAACTGTCCTAACACTACAATGGTAGTCTTTTGTGCACCAAGTGCAACGAGTATGTAAGGCTGGAACAAAATATGATTCATGTAAACAGACTAATGGGTTCATTAGATAATAAAAGCTAGCACTTCCAATGGGCATGCTCTGTTGACTTATGGGAGAAGATACATGTGTAGAATATTTATTTATGTATTTATTGCAGTTTATACACTTAAGGATAATTGGATCAGGAACATCCACCTTGTATCTACACTCATTGTCCATTTTAGTTGTGCAATTAAGACTGTAGTCCACATGTTTCTTTGCATACTTTGCATGAGATGGTGTGTCTAACAGAGTAGACAGTGAGGGGACTCAGTGTTTGAATATTCAACTAACACGCCACCACTTCATCAGTGTCATTGTAGCGCTGAGAATGATCCACCACCCAAATCATACCTGCTCTGTGGTGGTCTTCTGGGGATCCTGACTTTGAAGAACGGTGTGAAATGGGGATAAGAAAGTATGCAAAGAAACACAGGGAATCAGCCTGCCACCGGAAAAACTCTTGTTAAAGGATTTGACTCTTTGCTCTTGGGCTCGCCCTAGAGGTGCAGAGTGTAATTCACTTTGCAGCACTGTCCTGAAATTACGGTAGAGGTGAAGGAAGGAGGTGAGATCTGGGGTGGTTTCCTACTCTGTTCCCAAAGTCACATAGTGCAGTTCTGCAGTGCTGAGATGCCTGAAGTAGTGACAGCAGACACTCTGTTCTCCCTTTTACAGGTCAGTGAAGGACCATAATGATTTTGAAGCCGTAATATAATATAATCGCAAAAATACTACCTAGTATTCCTTTAAGTGAGAGTGGAGCTGTAAGGCATCTCGCTGTGTCCACTCCACAAGCAACTGTGGGGCTCTAAATGTACACTCACCCCATTCCGTGAGCTAACCCTGACACAATTAAACTTCTTATGGAATTCAATTCCATAACTGCCACCACACACAACATACATGTCAGTAATTTTGGCTCAAAGGCCAGCCTTTCTGCCCCCTAGAAAATTAGTGGACTGAAAATATTTTTAAAAAATTATTCCAAAAAGTTATTCCATTTTTTAAATATATGTACTTATTTCCTGATGCTAAAAAGAATTACTTTTACAAAATGACAGTTTTGCCTAGAAATTAACCAAAGGTTGGCTTTGTTTTTTCATCTTTTGCACTGCATTGTATAAACACACAAACACACACACAGGCACACGTACAACTGACATTTAAACTAGGCCGAGGCATGGAAGATTAATCGTGCAGATTAATCTGCATAAGCCCGCTGCTCTTGTATGGCCCCCATCTTTATCACGACCACATGCTGTGAATTACACACACCATTTGAATACAATCAATTTGCCTCCCGCAACATTTGCAGGATCCCCTGGACTTGCAGACACAATCGTTTTGTGTTTAGCTCACGTTCGCTCCACTCATCTGCTGCAAGGCAGGGCCTCGGACCCCTATTTTCTTTTACTGTGAGAAACGGCGCTTCTGTAAGGCCAGAGTGAGGTTTGTCCTTGCCTGAAGGCAGTAAACACACACACGCATAGACACGCAAAAATAAAACAGCAGCAGCAGGGACACCCACTCCTTATTCCACAGGTGCACCTCCAGATGAATGTGAGTCACACAAAAGGGGAGATGGAAAAGCTGACTTTATAGGGACAAAATAAGAAAATCCTTAACAGGAGATAAATTCGAGGAACAACTTTCTGGGCAGCTTTCTGGCGCCTTTGGAATGGCAGGCACTGCAGCACAGAGAATGGTGTTAAACCATGAAAATCAGCATTATAAGTGTAATGTGTAACTTTATGATTTAATCCCTCAAAGCTAACCTTGGCCTGAACCATCCGTACTAAATTTATGATACGCTGTGAAACTTCGGTGAGCTGGAATATTCCTTCAGTCCTTGCGGCAGGCATTCCAGAGCTGGAGACAGTGCTGCTAAGGCATGCGGAGAACAGCCCAAACGCTACCTGGAATAAAATATGCAGAATGTGAATTATAAACCATGGCCGGTCCCTGCTTGAAAATGAGGCTTGGTATCTAAAGGCCAGGCAGAAAATTAGTCTTACATTCATTATGCTTAGAGGACAGATAAGGAGCTCCTTTGTGTTGGCAAAGATTAAACTCTGCTTCATAGTTTAAAGTGACGGCTTCAAGAGACTAAAGTGAAAAAAAAGAAAAAGAAAACCTTGAGAGGCAGCTATGGCTTCTATGTTTTGCTAGATAACGATGCTACAGCTAACTTTTGAGGACACAACTGAAAGACGTTCTTATTTATAAACAAAGTCAACATAAGGTGTTGCAAAAAAAGAAAAAAAAAGGAGTGCGAAAAACAGTTTCAATACTTTGAGGTGCACAGAGAATTTTCATACAGTGAAAACCACCTGGTATCATTTTTCTCTGAAAACAGCACCCTGCAGGAAGCATAACGCACTGCTTTAAAAACATTCCACACTGCCTTGCAGGCATAGGAATCAAACGCCTGAAGAGTAATCAGCCCACCCCGCAGAGAGCCCTCCAGAGTTATTGCCTCCCTCAGTAAGGATGAGCTGAAGAAAGAGTCCCTTGGTAAAGGTGAGTTGGAGTGGACAGACCACAAGGATGGACTGACGATTCTAAAGGATCTGGAGGGATTTTCTATGGTGGAATGGTTTTGGCTTGTGCCCCTCCAGCTCATCCAGACCTATAAGAGGAGACTTAGACTAGATCCAACAAAAAATACTGTGCACAAGTGCACAATGTGAACAAGATGATTGCAAAATATAAAATACAAGTTTGAAGAGACAGCATTGTCAAATGATGTTATAACACTTTGAATAAACGTTCAGCACTGAAGAAACTGCACTACGCCATCTTTAGTGTTGGCAAGGAAACCTCCTCCTCCCTCCCATCCCCTGTAATTTCAGGACAGTTCTAAAAAAGGTACACTATGCACTATTTACTACACTGTATTAAAATCAATGGGGATGGGGTAGTTGGCTACCCTGCTGCAAAAGTTACATAGTGTAGTTTCTGCAATGCTGAGCTCAGAGTAGCAAAAACAGAGGTCCTGTTCTATCTATTACAGGTCAGTTGAACATCACAATTATTTAGAAGTTGTGATTTTAAAGTAAAAATACTTTTAATAGTAAAAATACAGTGTAGTAGACCATCAGAAATTGCCTTGTGCAGCAGTTTTCTAAGGCGTCACTTTTTTTTTCTTAACACTGTAAGCAAACTCCACTGTTTCCCAGACAAGGATTAAGCCTAATCCAGGACTATACAGGATTGTGAAGTGGAGATTCTGAGTTGAATGGAAAAGTATGGTCCATGAGTGGGCTTAATCCTTGTCTAGAAAACAGGTCCCAGAAGAGTTCTGAGAGCTGTAATGCTGTTGTTTTGTTGTTCAACACTATTTTAGTCATCTTCAGTGTCTCTGACTCTATCTGTCAACAACATGCTTTTCAGAGGCTACTGTTCCTTATTTATCCCTCATTATCACTCAGCAAGATTCTAGCCACTGTGAGCACCTCATAGCTGAATGTAATTGGCAGTTAGTGCTCTCCTCCAAGTGTGTTGAGCTGACTTGAGACATTGCATTAGCAGCAGTTCGCAAAATGCTCATGGATGCCTCTACATTGCTATGGCATCAGTGCATGTTAGAGGAAGACCTAGAACAATAAAAAGCCAATGAGTGCCAATGACTGTGACGCAGGTTTTTGAGCTTGTGCTCATAAACAACAAAGACATTTTGTCTTTCCATTTTTTCCTCTCACAGCTTTGTCATGTACGTCAATAATTCCAGAGGGCACGGTAAAGTTATCTTTATTAGTCTACGAAAAGCAAAAGCAGGAGTCTTAGTCAGAGGAATGATGCACATGGCCCAGATTTATTATGAGGGACACCGTTGTAAAGCATAGAGTTTGTATTGATTGGAATGAGCAGCCAGTGATTGATATACTTTGCAGAGGCTCTCTTCAGATCTGTGCCACGTATGGTTCTCCTCATCAGCGGAGGGACTGCTGTGGACTATTTTGGGCGAACAGCACTTTGCACAGTATCTGACGGACCTGAAGCAGCTGAATGGATTGCATATCGTATTGGAGTGACAGTTAAAAAGAAAAATGTGGATGTGGTGCGGAATCTAGATCATGCAAAATCACTCTTATGTCTGAGCATATTTTGTGGTTCAAAGTGGACCTCCCTTGATTGATATTTTCACTGCCTATAAAAAGAAGCATCCTCTGTGTCTTTTCTCATATGTTTGTAAAGAAAATTACAGGTATTCATGGAATGACCTCCATCACTATTACTATTCAAAGCTTGATTATGGGAAGAGCTACTTTACATAAGAGACACGCTAGCTCCCTGGCTGTGAAAAGAAAGGCTAATAACAGTGTGGAAGTTTACTTATGACAAGAGGTGGAACACAGTAGCTGTAGAAAAACATCCACAGGGAATTGCATGCCACACTGTTACATTTACCATCAACTGAACTGCGTTTTTTATTGTAATTTCACAAAGCTGTCACACCACGTATAACAAGCAGTAATGATGTGACGATTGCTAATTGCCTCATTTATATGTGGATTGGTTTATTAAACCTTAGCCATTCATGCTTTTTTTGACGTATTTGCGAAATGGGATAAAAGGATCTAATGATTAAAATATGATATCAAAATAATTCTAATTCATTGCAATCCATTAGGTAAGTCTCATTTCTTGTCTTCTATGGCAAGTATAAGATTAAATAAAACAGAAGAACCAATAAAGGTTCTTGGCATGGATATAATCTCCAAATCCTGCAGACAATTTCATAATGGTTCTCAGAAAATGACACTTTCTGATGGTATATAAAGAAAAAAAAATCCCATTCTGTTCATCAGTATTGTTGCAACCGCTATGAGAACTAAATCATCATAAGCATTACCCTACTACTCATCCACCCTATAGCCTGTGTGATTTTTACCTCCTCCTAAATTTGAAGAAAGATCTCAGTGGGAAGCAGTTGGCAGGGAATTAAATACCTATAATGAGAATATTGAACATCCCTCATAGTTGATTGGATATAATTATGTTTTATGACTGGTTTCAACATCAATTTTTGTAATCATGCTAGTTCACAATCTTTACAAATAAAAGTTATATATTTCTGCACAAATAATATGCAATCAATGCAATATAATACAATCTTAACACAGTATCAGCTCTTCATGCTGAAAATTCTGTCTGTACAATAATGCTGCATCTATGTGTTGATGTAAGAAAGAAAAAGCATTATTGTATGTCTGACAGTAGAATGTATCTGACAACTGCATACAATTAAAAACCAAACTGAAATATTGCCATGGCTCTAGTGTAGCATGAAAACGCGCATCATAAGTTGTCTCATCATCTTGTAGTTGGCGGGCTGCCCATATTAATAACTCTGGTTCTAAACAGAATTCACTCTTAGAAAAATGAATGGCCTTGTTTAAGAAAAAAACGTTGTTACCATGCCCTGTGGTTAACATAAATGTTCCAAAGCCAAATGTTTTGCCATACACACACATTTCCTCAGGATGTCACTGATAATGAGGTCATTAAGGAGTTGAAATACATACTAATACTGCTGCACACTGGAATGACTTCAGCCTCACTAAATAAATGCAAATGAGTGAGGGTTTTTTCTTAAAGCATGGTCGTTCAATTGCTTTTACAGCAGCTGCCTACAGTTTTAGTTGCTGGTGTTGTAATATTATATATATATGGTGATGAAGTAATAGAAGGAAGAGTTGTGCTAACGCTAATGACAGTATGTGTTTTATAACTTGATGAAATGAATTTGGCAGCGTACATTGTTGAAACCGGAAAAGGACCGGATGTACTATTAATATTCTATTGTTTAATGCTGGGTATTCATGACTTAAAAAATGAGACACTTGACATCCATAGCTCCCAAATATCTGATTTATTTCACCACCACAGCTGACGAACAGTTGGATAAATTTAACTTTTGAATATTGCACAGAAAGCTCTCATAATCTGCTGTAGCACTGGTGAGACAAACATTTCTGTTGCTGCTCCATGAAAAATAATATGATATCTGGTATGCTATCGGAAATCAACTATTAAATATAAATGCTATAGAAACCTAAGAGTATAGGGCAAAGGTTTATTCACTCCCCTGAAGCTCAGCTTACATTATCAATACACAAGGCATGTACTGAAAACTAAGGCAGCACTCTTTTCCATGTTGTACTCTATTCGTCAGCCACTTAGAGCTCAGTTTTGAACACAGACTTGGTCCTGGCTGGATACATCAACACTGCTGTGCTTTTTACATTCATTACAGTGCCATGAATTATCATGCCAGTATTCAAACTAGGGATATTCTGATCAGGTTTTTTACCCCCGATCTTGACTCGAGTTTTTAATATTGAGTATCTGTCGATATCGAGTTCTGATACTTGGATTTTTCTAGATATTACTGCTGCACAGCGCACATTACAAGTATGTTACAGATATTAAAATCAATTTAGTGTATACACTTCGCAGCTGAATATTTCTACAGCACATTAAAAACATCTGCCTGCACCCAAGTGGTTGCTTAATGCTTTCATTATTATTATAATTTTATTTATGTATACAAATAACAAAGTTAACAAAGATATCTTTATAAATAGCGTGTATAAATCCCACTTACTGCAGCATTGCAGATATTACACATGGCAGTTGGAGCGGTTTCATCCTGAAACAAAGTATATCTGTATCTCTGCTACAAAACTCTGTAAAGTGCTTTTAATTTGAAACAAATAATACAGGGGGCAATGGTCGGCCGAATCACATGAAAACAACTTTTACCAAGAACACAATTCACACAATAAACTCAATCCATATACAGTGAATTATATAAGTCATAAAACTACAATGTACATATGCTGATAGCACTACAGTTCATCTTACCACATGAGAATAAATATAAATTTTGTTGTATTAGAAACGCATAACACACTATTAAAGGGTGCTGAAGAAAAACAAGATGTTCTTCTCCTAGAGGAAACTGAAGATCTGGTTTAGGATCGGGTTCAATAAACTTTTACCAATCAGTGAAAAATAAATGCCAAGATCAGCCTCGATACCGATCTTTGAGATTGGATCAGGACATCACTAATTCAACCACCATGTCAGGGTCACTGCTGTATTGAGAACAGTCCACCAACCATATAATATCTGGCCATTAATTAAGAGGTTACACAGTATCTGTACAGGGATGAATACTTCATACTTCATTATGCATGTAAGTCCTGTTCCTAGTTGCTAAACAAAAATTAATTCTGCTCATTTTGTACTTTGTGTGCCTTCATTTAAGACTAATTAACCGGTCGCCTCCGTCACTGATGGGAATGTGGGTGGTCTCAGCATGTGTACTCATACTAAGCAACATTAACACTGTATTAACATTAAATCATTCTGTGCAGGAAAAATATCTTTGTTTCTGTCTGTAAAGCTTTACTGTTTGTTTATGTAGACTCGGCTGAAAACTGACTCTATTTGAATTTGTAGCATGTGAATTGTAATGCAAAATGTCTCTAGCTGGAGGCCTCAGTCAGGGGTCACAGGGGCACTGATTTTATAATGCCATGAATAAAGCAGTGCCATGAAACACGGACAACAGCAAAACAAGCCTTATGAACCTTTGACACAGATAATTCATTTTAATATTCAAAACAAAGGGCCTCATAAGCGCCTGTTCAGAGCATTCAGACAGGCTCATAAAGCTATTCATATTAAAATTGCTGCAGTAAATTTTAAAAGAAAAGGCTTGGGCAGTACGCAATCCTTTATTGGAGCAATTAAATAAAACATTAAGCTGATCCTGAAAACAAAGTGATGATCTGTGAAAGTTTAGGTCTTAGACTGACAGTTTGACTGTTGGTGCTGAATGACAGACTCTGTCTACAGGAGACATCACTGCTACATGATGTAATACTTCACAAGCATCCAGGGAACTACAGACGTATCTTTATATGGCATCAGCCAAGTCTGACAGCTGCTATCAGTTCTCTCTGTAAACATGCAAACCCTGATCACAAATAGTTATACAGACCATGACGGCATTTGAAAATTACCTGCAACTTTAAATGGTCTTTAAAAGAGAGGTCCATTTATTCAAATTGTTTATCTCTAGATGAAAGTGAACACAGATTAAAATATAAATTATTGTTCATTAAGGACGACATGGTGGTGCAGCAGGTAGTGTCGCAGTCACAAAGCTCCAGGATCCTGGAGGTTGTGGGTTTGGTGTGTTCTCCCCGTGTCCGCGTGGGTTTCCTCCGGGTGCTCTGGTTTCCTCCCATGGTCCAAAATCACATGTTGGTAGGTGGATTGGCGACTCAAAAGTGTTCGTAGGTGTGAGTGTTTGAGTGAATGTGTGAGTGTGTGTTCGCCCTGTCAAGGATTGGCCTTGCACCCAGTGATTCCGGGTAGGCTCCGGACCCACTGTAACCCTGAACTGGATAAGCGGTTACAGACAATGAATGAATGAATGAATGATTGTAAACACCCAGAATTTAAACATCTTTAAGCTCAGAGATTGCTGGAAGTGCTCTGCACTTTGGCATGAACCTGGTATAAGAATTCAGAATACGTTTAATACTGTACAACATTGTTGTCAAGCAGATGTCTATCAGTACACTCATTCACCACGTATGGTAATCTGATGACAAGAAAATCATACTTTCGTTTTGTATCATCTGAGGAATGAGGTGTTCTAAACAAGTAATTACACAAGGACTTCCTTTGAAATGTGAGTACTTGTCTAGGTCAGTTTGTCATCAATAATATTTACTCACACACTCTCAGAATAAATGTATGGTGCAGGTACATTATTGTCCATTGTACAAACAGTGTCAATGTACTTTTAAAACTACAACAGTGGTGTTGAAGTCCAGTTGTATTCATTAAAGGTACATTACATTCTCTTCTCCAGGAGATTTCATTACAAATCTGTGTAAAATTAAAGAACATAATAAACTGTAAGTCCTGCAGATGAAATGGGGCGTATGAAATATACAGAACTTTAAAATCTACAGTTGTTATAGAATAAGGTACAACTATGCTCCCTAATTAAATGTGCAGATTATACACACCGACACAGTGACGATTTTCTGACACCACATGATACAACCCTCTTGATTTCACAATATATTTTAGTTCATTTTTCCAGGATAATGGGTTTAAATGAACTCTTAAACATTCAGTTGATAATCTGATGCAGTGCATCGAGTTCCTTAGAAGCACAACCATCAAACATTGTCATTGTTTTTCAGAAAACATTTGCACCACATATTTGCACTTCACTATCAACACTCCTGAAGTAAAATATGTAAGTAATAAACAGGATGAAGATGGCCTTGGCTCGAGTCTCTTAGAGGCATCTTGAGCTCTTAGACATTTTATAAAGCGTGACCGTGTGTACATAACTGGTTCTCTCTAGATCAAGAACTATTGAAACTAAAAATCAAACACCAGTGATGCCAGGTATTCAGAAACCCTGACATTTGGGGGTGATTTATGGTAGATACAAGCCAAAGTGTTTAAAGGCAACCTAGAAGATTCTGGGGAACTACTGTTCTCACAGCAAAATAAACCCCCTCTCATTTCTGTTCATTCAGTAACCCCACAACTTTTAAGGTGGAATGGTATGTTTCAGTACGGAACAGGTCCCTGGAGCAGTGTGGCATTGACACTACCTGTTGTGCCACCAATTTGGAGTCAATTCCACATTAAGTAAAGAGCAAAAGAAAAAAAGTCAACATTACCAACATATGGAGCAGAAATAGAGCAACATTATCATCTATTTTCATGCTTTTCACTGTTTGGCGGTCCATCCAAAGGCCATACCATGCCAGAGGTGTGTACCAATACTGAACATTTTCCAGCATGCAGAATGAAAAGCAGGCAAATTGTGAGGAAACATCCTCTGAATCTTATAAAAAAGTGTGCTGGATTAAACATATATATAAATAGGTGATGTTTAGAAGTAAGTGATGTTTTGACTGGCCACGTATCTTGGTTCAGTTTTAGCTGAAGCACTCCTTACAGCTTCAGGGTAATGGATATAGAGACTACAGGGTGACTGTTACTTATTGAAACTTTAAAATTCGTCCTTTTTGGATAGCATTGGTTCATCAGGGGTGAGGTCTGTCATAAATGTTTTACAGCTGTCATTACTCTCTTGTATCTGCCCAGCAGTGAAATTTCCACAGGACAACCTAGATGTGTGCATCATGGTCAGATGTTCTTCCTTAGCAACCTGGGAAATGTACCATGCAAAAAGATTCAAACATGTGAGCATTTTCAACACGAGTGACATCTGCCTGGAAAAAGCACTAATGTGTACTCAAATGAGTACATCAGACCCCAGGGTTCAGTTAAACACATTATTTAATTCATCCTGTAATTTCCTCAAAGGAGATGTTAGAAAGATACCAACATGGCTAATCTGGATAGTAAAAACTAGAGAGTGGCACGTTATAGAGGAAATTAACCCATAACTTGAATTCCATCAGAAACAGGCCAATATTCACATACTTCTCTGCATTTTCTTCCCTATTTCACCATGCTCTTCAATGGCCAGGACCAACACAGAACATGTGTTAGTCTGTGTTGGGCTGGTATGAATAGATCAGACACAGCAGTGCTGCTCCAGACTTTTCTGAGTCCTCATGTCACTGCTGAAGTGAGAATAGTCCACCAACCACAAATATCCAGCCAAGTGTCCTGTGTCAACTTATGAAGGACTAGAGGACGACAAGCATAAACTGGGCATTGACAGATGAGCTACTGTCTCTGATTTTACATCTACAAGGTGGACCAACAAGGCAGGTGTGTCTAACAGAGCGGACAGTGAGTGGACACAGTGTTTAAAAACTCCAGCAGCACTTTTGTGTCGGATCCACTTGTATCAGCGCAACACACACTAACATACCACCATGTCAGTGTCACTACAGTGCTAAGAGTGACCCACCACCCAAATCATACCTGCTCTGTGGGGATCCTGTGGGGTTCCTGACCACTGAAGAGCAGAATGAAATGGGGATAAGAAAGTATGCAGACGAACACGTGGACTACAGTCTGTAATTGTAGAACTACAAAGTGCTCCTGTATTGTCAGTGGAGCTGATAAAATGAACAATGAATGCAGATACAAGGCAGGCGTTTAATCCAGTGATCCATCCATTATCTGTAACTAATGCAGTTCAGGGTCGTGGTGGGTCCAGTGCCTACCTGGAATCATTGGGCACAAAGCGGGAATACACCCTGGAGGGTGCACCAGTCCTTCACAGGGCAACACACACACTCACACCTACGGACACTTTTGAGTCACCAATCCACCTACCAATGTGTGTTTTTGGACTGTGGGAGGAAACCCACGTGGACACGGGGAGAACACATCAAACTCCTCACAGACAGTCACCTGGAACGGGAATCGAACCCACAACCTCCAGGTCCCTGGAGCTGTGTGACTTTGTGACTGTGGACATTGAACTCAAGATTTACAAATTTTAAAGCATATTTAATAATTTATCTTATTAAAAACTGTTGCACTAGAATATGGTCAGCATAAAATATATTTTTCCTTTCTTTAATTAGATTGGTTTATTGGGTTGATATCAACACACTGTGACTTAGTGTGTCCTCATTAAGGCTAATGGTGTGTGTCTAATTTTCCAATTAATTTACTCCTTTTGTTTTATTCCAGAACTGACCCGAGTGCTACAAAGATCAACTTTTCCAGTAAGTTTAAAGGAAACTATGTACACATACCTGAAGGGGGCAGGTCAGGTATTTCCGTCTACAAGAGTAACCTGATTTCAAACTAAACCATAATCATAATCATAAACACAATCACAATCAGAATCATAATGAACAACAAGTTTTCTTTGCATGCAAATTCAGTCCTTGGCCCACATTTTTTCTCCATTATTTCTGAAACATATTTGTATCTACTAAAATATCTACTTAAATATCATTGAGCACATCATTCTGGGCAAGCTCATGGTCTGTAACTGGCGAAGGATTCAAGATTGAGATAAAATTATTAATCACAGTGTTTACCTGCCTTGCCAGTAGTAACTGATGATTGATCATCCTTTACATTTTACGCTTAGGTATGACCTAACCACTGGGTATCACATGTTGGTATTTTCTGGAAACAGTTTGCTCACAAACTGAAACAACCAAGTTTCAGTGTGGTTTTAAATGGAAAATTCCGCAGGTTTTTCAAATTTTCTGCATAACTCGTTATAACCATTCAGTGGTTACTGTTAATTTCTTAACTTACAGTGCAACTAGTGATTTAATTTAGGCTACTATTCACAATAAATTTCAGCCTATGTTTTTCTTTGGACAGCGATTATATGCAAAGTTTGCATATTGAATAAAGGTTGAAGTTTTGGAGTTGTATCTAAGCATATTTTAAGGCATTAGGAGATTTGTTTTTTCCTGGAAATAACTCAATATATAATTTTAGCGGTTTAATTTGTGTCTGGAAGAGAACATTAAAAACTACCTTGAGTCTGTGTCCTTTTTAAAGAGTAAATAAAAGCTCTCAGTATACAGTAAAATGCTGACAGACTCGCATTTCATTATTACACTTCACAGTATTTTAAACGTAGGGTTTTGTTGGCAAAACAATCTTAATTGATTATGACTTACTTATTTATTTATATAAATATAACAGCCTCCAAGCTGTTAAAGTGCTCTGGTAATGTATGGCAGTACTTGTTTTTTTTTTTTTTTCTGGCTTTCAGGGTCCTAAAAATGCCACGTTCTCTTGAAGGTTAACAAGCCCTCCCAACTTCACCTGAAATTTCCAACCTCTCAAACGACGCCATTCCACCTGAGGAGAAAGCGCCTCAAGGGGGGAGAGAGAGTGCCGGAGCAACCGCCCAGTGGGTGTGGCTTATTCGTTTATGCTCCTCAAAGCTCCTCCCGCACGAATGAGCTTCTCACTTCACCTGCTTTTCCAGCGCTGTACAGTTCAGTGCGATTCAGCGCCGGATCAACTTTGTCTGCTCGCTCTGTGATCTGCGCGGCAAGAAAACAGCTGAGAGCTTTCTCTTCGCAGTCGTTTTGTGTGAGATATTCGGTCGGACACAGACTCCATCTGCTTCTCAGGTGACTGTAAACGGGAGCCCATCTCCTCCTCCGGCTTTGAAGGATGCAGTCGTTTGTCCCCTTCCTCGGTGCCTTCTTCGCCGCGGCGATGTTTACACAAGGTAGGCTGCTTGAAACAAACTTCAGCTTCAAACCACACGAAAAGGCTTTCCGGCGAAAACGGAACGTTCACACAAGTTTGGACAACCTTATTCGGAGATAATACTTCTCAAAGTAACATTAACAGGACTTTATAATAACATTACACGGACTTTATTAAAGTTCTCACACGGTCAGTCTCCTATTGAACGGTTTATGTGTGGCGTCATATGAACGCTCCCGTAACTTCACAGAGACGTTCTGGGAATGCAGTGAACATTGGGATTGCTTAACGGTATATTCAAAATAAACAGAACATTTTTAGAATTTAAATATGTTCTATGGTTCTACGGGATTCATTATATGAGGAAATATCAACAAGTGTTCACAGACGAAGGAGACGTAGCCTTCTAGACCGGCATAAACGACAGGCTATAAAACATTAAGACTGAAATGTAGTTAAAATCCCCATCACGTTCTAGGTAAGCAGTGTTCCTAAAAGCTATTGAAGCTAATGGAAAGCCCCACGTAGGAACCCAGTGACTGCCGCGCGGACAGGCGCAGGGGGATTAAAGAGGGGACTGTCCGCCTGATGAAACGCAGGTGAACGAAACGAAAGAAAACATGAGGCTGAAGTTGGCTTCCGATTCGCCGGCTTCTAATTCCACTGTTCGAATCTTCCGGAACGATCAGATGGGGAGATGCGTGAATGAAACACTATTGTTGTTGTTACTGACTGTAACGAGCGGCTGTGATCTTTCAGTTTAGTTTTATTTTGCCGCGAGGGTCGACGTTACGCTATGAGATCACACACTTGTTCCTCTTTCGTACCTCAGAATAACAAATACGCAACATATGACCGACATTCTTAGCTAATTCATTTGCAATTTAATTTCAGTTTAGTTTCTGAAACTCGAAACAGGTTCCAGGGGAAGGAAACCCACACAATGTCAGTCATTAGCTTATTGTCTCACTTATCGCATGACGTAACGTGAGTCATAGCAAAGTTATTGTGTGTAATCTCCCTCTTTCTCTCTCTCTCTCTCTCTCTCTCTCTGTGTGTCATACTATATCTCCCTCTCACTCATACTCGTATTTTATCACACATTCTCATAATCTCTCCCATATTAATCTCTTTCTCTCACACATTTGTATCTGTACCTCTCTCTCTCTCTCTCTCTCTCTCTCTCTCTCTCTCTCTCTCTCTATCACACACACACTTGTATCTATACCTCTCTCTCTCTCTCTATCACACACACACTTGTATCTATACCTCTCTCTCTCTCTCTCTCTCTCTCTCTCTCTCTCTCTCTCTCTCTCTCTTTCTCTCACACACACACACCCACACACTTGTATCTATACCTCTCTCTGTCACACACACACACACACTTATATCTATCTCTCTCTCTCTCTCTCTATCACACACACACACACTTGTATCTATCTCTCTCTCTCTCTCTATCACACACACACACTTGTATCTATACCTCTCTCTCTCTCTCTCTCTCTCTCTCTCTCTCTCTCTCTCTCATATTTTCCCTGCTGCTGTGGTCAGACCCCGCCCCGTGTTGGTCTTTTGGGGGGAATTTTGGAGGTGGCTGCTGCTTTGTTCAGAATTCTGACACATGATCTGTGATTATTTCTCAGGAAATCTCAGCAAAGATTAGAAAGATTTTATTTAATCTGTTAACCGACACTTGATATTTTGCCACAACATGGATCTGAATATGGATGTAAGCCACATTTAAGTTATTGTCTGGTTGCCTTGATGTGGATCTAAGCCACACTTAAGCATTCAGAGCACTAGATTTTGCCTTGATGTGGGTTTTGTCACCGTTTTTTTTCATTGCTGTGGGTTTGATTCAGATTGACTTTGCGATCTCACCTTTGTCTCGATGAAAAGAAAGTTCCAGTAACAGAGCAAGTGTCTTAAACCCCTCACAGCTGCAAACTGAAAAATGGGTTTGGGGGGGGGGGGGTGTCCCTTGTAATTGTTCATTTGTAAGTTAAGGGTTTTTGAGTAGTTTTCAAAAAAAAGTAAGTAGCCACATTAGTCATATCTGTGATGACATATACTGTATGTGATGTGGGGCCTAAACTGACTCACCATTTATAAGACTATTGAGTAAAGCAAGGGTGTGATGCTGGTGGTTACTTGTTTGCTGTTGTCTTATGCTTATGCTTGTGTGGGTCTAATTGTGCTATAGTTGTGTTTGTTACTTCCTCCACCTTGCCTACTTGTTACCGTTTAATTACTGTAAATGTGAAATGAGAAATTTCAGCTGAGACCTTCATGCAGCAGGAAAACGAGCCCCTTGTGAGAGTCCTGGGTAGAATTTGTGTTCTCAGCCTTCGTGTTAACTCGTAATGGAATGAAACTGTAAACAACTGCTTAAAGATTTGGCTCAGCGGACAGAAGAAGTGTTTAGCAGTCATTTGTCATTGGTAATGAGAATGCTGGAAGTGCTATAAATAGTTTATAGATGCTAGTCACCGAATGAGTTGCTTTTTTGCTTGTTGGCTCTCACCTGACAAAAGAAAGGGCGTGGTCCCAGGCTGTGTAGCCTGCAGCTGTTCTCTCCTCTGCACTGCTCTGGGGCTTAGCTAGTTTTGCCGGTGTTGAGCTCTGCTTTAAAAGGGATGGCAGGATTAAGAGTACTGCTAGTACCCTTGTAAGCCCAGAGGTTGAGCATTCAATTAATTTCTTTCACGCAGAAGCAAAACCCCTCTCCTCGGTGCTGTTTGGATTAAAAAAAGGCGTCTGCTTCCGCCTGTAACCTCTTGGGTCCACGCTTTAATTTGACAGGAAACACCATGACTAATCTGTGTTTTTGAATGGCGGTAGTGTTTGTGTGGCACCTTTCACTGCTTTCACACCCAAGCACCACTTTATGGTCCACAGTTGAAGGCCAAATGGGAACAAAAAAAAAAAAAAACACATATACCCAACTGCACTTCAGCCTATTTTTAATGAGAATGCCATCAGCATGTGGCACAAATGTAGAATAAGCAGTGAGTGATGCCTGTTTCCTACCCACTTCTGTTTATGTATGCGAGGTTTCACTTCAGTGATGTCATTCTGAGTGGCATTTGGAAGGGTGAGTGACCACAGTAAATAGGAACTGAAAATTGAGAGAGCAGGAGAGAGACAGATTTGCACTGGGTGAGAAATTTTAAATTCCATTAAGTTCCCCACGCTTAGATGCAGATCTGCTGGGAAAGCCCAGCTCTGTCGGAGCGAGCTATCAGCAGAAAGCCCCGCGTTTCTCTGCTTTTGCATTTTGATTCGGGCTCTGAATCGTTTGTCTTTGCGTATTGGCACACATGAGTTGCTTCAGATTACTGTCAATTCCAAAGAGAAATCAAACAGGAGTGCGTGTGTGCTTAAAAGAGCTCTCTAATTAGTATTTGCATATTCATTCCTTTGTAGCAAAAGTATAGTATTGCTTTCAAGTCAGTGGGAGTGCTCGGGAAGAAGGAGCACACTGCTCTAGGGCCTTGTTCTGCTTAGAATAACTTAATATGGAAATCAAAGTCATCATGCAAGTTTGTGCGGTGAAATGGATGCGAACATCAGTCTGTCATGCTTATGGTCGTGGCGTTGTTTGTCTGCGTTGAAACCATCCATCCATATTTTTACGTCAAAGTGACGAGTCCATTATTGCATTACTTATTGATGTGTCACCAGGCAGGCCTAGGAATACTTACTGCTGTGTCCTCAGAGACGGCTTTTACAGTAATTTCCCTCTGGCCATATGACAGATGAGGCATCTGCCTTTTGCTAGGAGCTCTCACCTCCCCTCCTTATACACTCCACTCACTCACACTCCACACAGCATGTCACCAAGGGTGTTGTCTGTCCCTTGAGTTTGCTCTCTTCTCATCTGCTAATGGATTAATCGGAATCCTGGTGCTTGTGGTGGGGAGGGGGTCCCAGTGCCCAGGCTGCACTAACCGGCCTCTAGAGCGTTCATTCATTTAAACTCAACAGATTCTATCTGCTCCGCTACCCCCACCTACTCTCTTTCCTGTCGCCATTCCAGGACCGGTCTGTTTTCATCATGTCTGTAGGCCCAGACTGATGTAAGCCTGTCTGGACTGAGTTCAGAGCATTGATCTGTCAATATATAGTGAATAAGCTCGTAGTGAATCAACATAGTCCTATAATGTGGGGTCAATAAAGTCATTGATAAATCTGAAACTACGGGGTCAGTTTATTTTCTGTACTTTATTCATACTGCTCAGGGCTGTGGTGGGTCCAGAGTCCACCTGAATTCATTTGGCACAAAGCAGAAGCACACCCTGTATTGGGCAACATTCTATCAAAGTGTGTCACACAATCACAATTTTCACACACAGCTACATACATTTTAAAATACCCAGGGTTCTTGAAGCCTTCTTGGTGCTCTCCATAGAACTGGCCCATGTTTCCACCTGTTTTGATTGGAACAAGAGCCAAAGCCAGAGATCAATGGACTGAGTCATAACACAGTCATGGTTAATCCACTGTTTACAGCAGGTTCAGATCATACAGATCAGTCGTCTTGCTGTGTTTAAGAACAGAGAAGCCAACACATCTCATTTCACTCGAAACATAGTCCTAAACACATAAATGGAGCATGTTCCTGGTTATTTATATAACATGCTGTACATGACCATGTTCAGCTCCACTGTGAGATTTATTTGAGACTCTGTGCCCTTTCTGGAGCTTCTTTAGCTCAACGCACCCACAAACATCATCACAGTTTGTGCTGAAGAACCTACTATTCATTAATTCCAGCTGGGAATGAAACTATTCTGGTTCATGAACTCATTTATGTTGCTGGAAATGTGCCAAACCCAGATGACCCAAGGTGAGCTTTGAACCCACAACCCTAGGGCCCTGGAGCTGTGAGCTTGGTAGGTTGATTTAATAATTATGATCACGTATAGGACCAATTCAATGGTTCCTGTAGTTCACTTTCACAAGATAGAAAACACTATTTTTCACATCAAATAAAGTAGAGGTCTGGGCTGTGGAGAGGCAGGTAAAGGGTGAATTGTCTGGAAATGAAATAAATGTATGGTGATCTCTAACTTCTACACAGTCCTGTGTAAATCCAAACATAAAAGAACACAACAACACGCTTATTTTGTGAGAGGGAAAAGAAGTGCCTAGTCATAGATGTTAGGACTGATGTCTGGGTATTTCCCGGCCCTCGTGCATATCCCCCACAGAGGAGGCACATTGGTTTCTGCGAGATTGCTGCCTGATGGATGACTGTGTGTGGTCTAGAACAGAGAGGACATCCCTTTTAGCCCCCTGTGTATAACCCCGCATATTGTTCCTGGTAGCATGGTTACACATGTGCGTTGGGAAATGGAGCATATAGGTTTTTTTTTATGGATGATAAGCTTCCTGATATGCCTCACACAGGGAAACACTGCACTTTGCATTGAGCTTCACTGCAACTTGCCTTTCTACTAGGGCCGTTCTTCCTCTCCAGCGCAATCCATTCGGGAACCTTATAGAGATGGGGGGAAAATACTGAGATGTCTCCTATAATGTGCTCATGTTCCTGTGAGACTGATCTGTTTTCTGTTGAGCTGTGAGAAAAAAAAAATCAGAAAGGGCTCCAGGCTGGATGTCAAAGCACACTTAAGAAAAATCAATACCTATCAAAAGAAATCTTCACCGACCACAGCCTTCCACACTTGAACCCACTGGAGGGATAAAGGTCTCCAGCTCTGGAATTTTTTTTTTTTAATTTTTTATTATTTATCTTTTTCCATATTAAAGTTATGATTATTGCTCTCACACCTGCCAGTCAGCTGCTGCCAGCTCGGCGTGCTTCAAAAAGTGAGGAATTATTTAAATACTTCAACCTATGTGATATAATTAACTGAAACCAGAGGTGTATATGGTGAGTGAGCACGGAGCCTGTCAGGAGGTGCTGCAGCAAAAGCTTCCACCATCAGTCTTTAATGAAGTGTCATTTTTGCCTCACGCTTGATGGCTTGAGGTGTTTAAAGAAGCATAACTAGGCTCTTCTAGGCTGCTCTCGCCCATTTACCGGTCGCTAATATAAACGTATTGATGTGGAAGTCGATGGCCAGGTCAGGGGATAAGCATTGATCGTCCAATTATTCTCACGAACCTGTTCTTCAGCGGGTGCTTCCTCGGCTATAACTCAGAAGTGTGGTGGTGCTTTCAGCGTGTGTCTGGGCCCTGTTTCGTTTTAGCGAGCTATTAGCTGGCTGGTGGAACTTTTATTTATACCTTTGTTTACCCAAGACAGGGTTATAAGTCACCCGTGCATCTGGGCCTTGTTTTTTATTGATCAGTTTGTGAGATAATACTGCTAATTGAGGCCTAGTGGGGGCATCATTTTTCCACGCTGTGCCACCAGGGGCTAAGCATTCTCACTCAAGATACTCAAGATCATGTAAACTACATAGATTTATTTGTTAACTGCTGCTTTGGCCTCCAATACAAGGCTTGTTCCATTTGTCCGGGAGGCATTTCTCTATTAATGTTTAATGTTAGTCCTGGTATTTATATCTGCTTTCAGAAAAAGGTCACGAATCACAGTAGGTGAGCTCCCCCACCACCACCACCACCCACCCCACCCCTACTCCCCTACTTCCATCCTTTTAAATCAAATCCTGTCAAATATCCATCTGAAGCTTTGAGCGCATCAATTCAGTCTGACATTCAAAGTCGGCCAGCCTTTTTTGGCAGCCATGGAGACGTACGATAACTGCTCTGCCGTTCGGATTCCGCTGCTTTGATGGTGCCTGTGATGTGCAGATTGCGTTTCTCCATGTGTGAGGAGGCGCTCCTGCCTGCCACTCGCTCTCCTTAAGTGACGCTTTGAACCCGAAAAGGGCATGACAGAGAAAGGCAAAGTTTCCTCGCCTCTACTCCACTCCTGCCCTCTCTCTCCCTCTTACCCCCCCTCTCAGGCTCGTAAATCTGTTCCGGATGTGTGTCCAACAGGGGAGTATGTGGACCTGTGAGGCGAGAGGAGGGGTAGGGGGTTGGGAGTTGTGAGCTATGGGACGTCCTAGAATTGCCAGAATCTAGATCACTACATCTCTGTCCCATCAGCGACCCCCTTGTGACCTGGCTTAAACGGTAATGAAAAAAAGGACTAAAGTTTAAGTTAAAGTTTTTAAATCCATTATTCTAAATAAATGTACAAGAAATTTGTTGCCAAAAAAAAAAGTATAAAAGAAGTCATCCCAGCACTACAGCAGTTTAGCCCCGCCCATTTATGCTGAAGTTATAAGGAGTGTTTCAGCCTCTGTGCAGCACAGCAAAGCTTACTTGCATATGCCATTGCTCAAGAAATGGAATCTAAAGCCTGTTTAGTGTAAATGATCTATGGAGTTGGAAATGGTTCTGTAAATGAGAATTAATGACCACAGGGGGGATAAAAAATAATTAAAAGAAATGAGAATGTAGTATATGCCCCCTTTTTATGGGCCATATTCAGATTAAGTAAAATATGCAAAACTGACAAAGTTTATTGGCTCATGGTCTAGCCCTAGTTGTGTCCAGTCCTAGATGTGTGTGTGTGTGTGTGTGTGAGAGAGAGAGAGAGAAAGAGAGAGAGAGAGAGAGAGAAAGAGAGAGAGAGAGAAAGAACTGGAGCAAAGCTGTGACCTTTATGGGAATGTTGTCTTTTACAAGGTCTGCCTACTAACTAGAGAATAACAGAAGTGGGTCATGTGGGTAATGTTTAGTGTTTTAATTGCTCTCTCTCTCTCTGTCTCTACACCTTCACAATGCACACATTCATAGCTGGAGGCATTTTCTGCTTGGCCCTGAACTGATCCAGGAACAGCCCCTTTTTCCTTTTTTCATTTGAAACAGGAAGTTGTACCTTTTAAAAATTGGTTACTAATGGATTACAAATAAAAGACGAAGCACAGAATGCCATGGAAGTCCCGTGGTAAATACAGAGCAGCCAGTCAGCACAGTGACACACTCTTGTTCTGCCCATTACTGCCCTTTTCATGAATTCCCAATGAGAACATGGTCCTGATGTCACTATCAGTAATAGTGCTCTCGTAGCTTAGACACTGAAGGTTCATTGGCCTGACTTGTCCTCTGTGGCAGAGACTGCTGATTATTTAAAGCTCATGTGACTACAGTGTTCCTTTTTTGTTCTTTTTCAAATTCACTTAACTTTCCTTTGAAAGGAAATTGAATAAAGGCGCAGTAACTCAGCGGACCCACAGGAGCTCCGACGATAAACACAGAGAGATAAGAACACGAGAAACGAAAGCTTTCTGGCAGGTTCTTAAGACACATGAAGAAGTACTACTGAAAAAAGGGAGCGACCAATGGAGAAATTTTTTGACAGATGAAGTGTAGTCTGAGAGCAGATTGCACTGTGTCTGAAGCAGAGATCTAAATGTGTCTGTCCTACGTAGGAGGATAGGTCGAGGTCATTTATCTCTCCCACGTGGCTTATCGCAGTATATAACGCTAATGAAAGAGGGTCAGACGTTATTCCCCTCACTGCCCAGACCCATCCACCCCCAAGTTCGAAGCCAAGTTTTATTACCACTCTCTAAATCACGCTTTTAGAAGCTGAACTGTTGTCTCTCCTAAACCGGGTCATAAATACACCCAGTACCATGATTTAGCAGTTGCCCGCGATAGGGCAGATGGGCGTGGAGAGCAGCTTTGATGGATGTCTTTATCTCTCAGGGAGAGTGAGAGAGCAAGAGAGACAGAGAAAGGGCAAGTTCAGAGTCAGGTTCAGTAGGACGTTCCGGAGTAACCCGATTTAATTAAAGTCTTGCCACGGGAAGCCTAATAAAACCAAGCATGAAGGAGTCGTTAAGCTTTCCGTAGTTAACACGCTCTCCCAATTAAAAAGAAATGGGCTTGAATTAAAGATTACACACACTGCAGGCCAAAAGTATAGAAGCAACACTAGCTTTTAAAAATAAACATACAAGACCAAACCTGTTTTTGGGGGGTTTTATTTCCTTCTACACGCTAATGGACAGTGGATATGTAAATGTGTTCAGTGTAGTCTGTGGCAGTAGCTTAAAATGCATGCCCACCAGGGCCCAACATGGCCTCTGCTGATTATCTTGCAGAATGTCATTGCAGCCCAAACCCTATGTGCCTCATTGTCATATTAAGATGGTCATGACTGCTTGAAATATGTCTAATATAGTGACTGTAAATAACTAAACCCTGGAACCTGACACCACTTTCTTGTAATACAGAGATTCTGACCTGTAATTAATCACAGGGCATGCCACGATACGATATTATCATGATACATTGCCCACAATAATTATGATGATATCACAATACTGCGATTTTGCAATAAAGACCAAAAAACGCTTGTGTAATTTATTGTAATACGTTTTTAAAAAGTCAGACTGGAGGGGGAGACTGGTTAGAGCACCCACATTTTTAAATAAAAATAGCAAACATTTTACATAATATCACCAGTTCATCAACACACTCATACATTCACTCACACACTCACACCTACGGACACTTTTGAGTCGCCAATCCACCTACCAACGTGTGTTTTTTGACCATGGGAGGAAACCCACGCAGACACAGAGGGAACACACCAAACTCCTCACAGACACCCGGACACCAAACTCAATTTTAAAGTTATTGTAGAAATATTAAAAAAGACAAATCCAAGAGGTTTGCAAAGAAGTTTGATGGTGATGTCATATTTCTTGTTTGTTCTTAGCAGTTTTGTGGCTTTTATATTGTTCATATTCGTATTATTATGATGTTATATCATGATGTTAATTTTGGTCACACTGTTCAGCCCTATACTATACTAATGAGTGCAGGTCTAATTTTGGTGTAAAATGTGGACATGCTATTAATATGGATGTGAAGTTTGAGACCTGGTCCAGGGTTATATCAGACTACACATAAAATAAGCTTACACATAAAAATATACTCTAAAACCCTGCTGCATAGACAGGCCCCTGTTTAGTTTAAGAGTTATATTTCAACAGAATGTGAAGGCCTTCCTCTTAAGGTTTTCAGAACAACAGATTCCAGGCAAAGGAATAGAAAAAGTCTCACACACTTTTTAATTTTATTTATTTATTTTAGAAAACTTGGTTAAAGCCGTGGTTTGGCCAAAACCCAATTTATCTGCTGCTTTTGGTGATTGCCATTGTTGGTTTGCATTAATAATGCATTCCGTAGTCTTCACGGTGAGAAAGATTATGGCTGCCAGCCGCCCCGTTCGTGCTCCTGCGAGGCAGAGGGAGAGACGCATCCTTTCAAGCGATAAATTAGTTGCAGCCCCATCATACGCGGGCGGAGCTCAAGCCCAGGCATCAGAGCGGGGTTTGAGGCTTGCACTGTTCTAAAGAGACATAAAGAGAAGAGAAGTTTGAGCACAGGAGCATGTGGAGCCCAGCATACAGCAGACCCCATCCACTCGGCACAGCAGGGAAGAAGGAGAGGGAGAAAGTAAGAGACTCTGTGTTTGTACACCTCTACTTGTTAAAGCTGAGCGAGCCTCATAGCCCCAGGCTTCCTTCCGTCTTCCGTCAGCCCCCGGAATTCCGCCCCACGCAGCTCAGCCCATGCTCTCTCTGCCTCACTTTACATCACACAAAGTTTTTTGCGGACAGAGCTTTAAGAAAAGAAAGAGAGAAAAAAGGGGGGGAAGTGTTTTCATCAAGTCACTTGGGCTAAGAAGAAAAACAAAAATCAGCTCTGCAAACTTTCAAACTGTTTTGAAGGTTCCTTTTCTCCTTTGAGTTTTGAGAACACCTAAGAAGAAGGATGAAGCGGCAGGATTTTCTGGCTGTTCTCGCTCAGGTCCTGGGGCTTTTCTTTACGGTTTAACTTCAGACATGAAGCTTAGGTCTGATCTGTTTGTTAGATCAGTCTTGCCACTGGGCGTTTCTCTCTCTCTCTCTCAGCATCCCTCGTTCTCCCTTTCTTCTTTTGCAGTGACAGCCGCCTCTAAACTCAACCAAAAATTGATTTATTACCCTCCAGAAGAGGTCAAATACAATCGGTTCACTGTTAAACGGTTACAGATGTGCAAAGTGAGCTCCACTGGGGCAAAAACAGAGATGACTGCATTGAATATCAAAACAGGAGGAATAACTCTACAAGCTGAAACTCTTATTAAAGGCAACAGTTACAATTCTGGGGAACTGCAGTTCTCTTGTTTGTTTACGTTCAGAAGCTCAGTGCCTTTTATGGTGGAATGGTAAATGTTGTCTGTACATGGCTGGAGTTTAACTTCTCTGTATGTTTTTATTCATTGTTTGCATTACCACAGTAATTCATTTGTAAGTGGATTTGTTGAGTTTTGTAACACTTACAGTCTGTGTTTACTTTCATGCAGTTCACTCTTTCATAAATTGAGAGTCAGTTCCACCTTGAGTAATGTGAAACAGCAAAAATAATACAATATTATCCAACTACAGAGCAGCAATAAAGCAACTTCCTAATCTCAGTTCATGCTTTTCAACATTTGGAGGTCTCAGCCATCTAAACAACTCCAGATTCTGTTTCTCTGCTGTGAGCTGAGAGAGAGAGAGAGAGAAAGCTTAGCATGTCATACCGAGGCTATTTCAATTTGTTTCTTTGTTTGTTTGTATGTTGTTAAACTGTTTACTGACAGTTGGGCTTCGTAAACATAAACAGACTGGAGCGCTAGCAAATGCTGAGGAAATATCCTCTGAAATTATAAAAAGTTCTTTTTTTTTTATTTAAAATCATGAACATCACCTGTAAAGAAAGGCTTGGGCCTTGGAGTGTGCAGAAGCTCTCATAATGATGCTGTCTCTTTCTTTAAAGCTGGATGTCAGGTATTTGTGACTGTGCCCTTTTGATACCCTCTCTGGCATGTTGCGCTCCAGCAGAGCTGGCCCCTTCAAACTGGAAAAGCTACCATAGCTCCCTCCTTCTTCCACCCAGTGTCTTTGTGGAGGAGAATAGGCCTCAAACAATGGAGGCAGGACCCAGCTGTGTGGCAGGACCTTTCTAAAAAAATGTTATGGCCTGATCATTCAACCAAGAAGCCCCAATGGTGGAAACAAGCAGTTTTGAGTTGAGTCTTTCCTTCACACAGTTGATGATAATTGAGTTTGCACTGAACTATCACCGGATTAGGAATACCGACTTTGTATCTACACTCACTGTCTATTTTATCAGCTCCACTAACACAGACAGGAGCAGTTAGTAGTTCTACAATTACAGACTGTAGTCCACCTGTTTCTCTGCATACTTTATCTCCGGTTCACCCTGCTATTCAGTGGTCAGGACCATCACAGAGCAGGTACGATTTGAATGGTTCATCATTCTCAGCACTGCAGTAACACTAACGTGGTAGTGATGCGTTGTGCTTGTACACGTGGACACAGTAGTGTTCCTCAAGTTTTTCACCTCAGTCACCTCTGTTAGACACACCTACCTCATTGGTCCACCTTGTAGATGTAAAGTCACGGACTGTTGCTGACAGTTAGTGTTTTATGTCCTCTAGTCCTTCATCACAAAAACTTGAGCAGCACTGCTGTGTCTGATCCACTCATACCAGCAAAACACATCACCTCATCAACAATGCTGTGGGGGTCCTGATCAGTGAAAATCAGGGTGAAATATGGATAAGAAGAGAAGTGTAATGTGCCATAGTTGGTAACACGCAAGGCATCTACCTGAGAACTATTAGCAAGGCAGGAATAACTATTAGTAGTAACAGTCTAATAGCAAAAAGCTAGCTTGTGTTCATAAGATATTTATGATGCTACTGTATCTACTCTATCTTGCTCGGTCTGGCTTCTCTGCTGGAGAATGATGCATGGTATGATGAGAGAGCTTATTCCTGCTGTCCATTTAGCTACATGCTGAAAGCCTGGGCGATAGCACACTCCCAGAAGACTAAAATTAACCTCTGAGGGGGCCAAGCACTTCTTCCAGCTGCTACTCTTTTTTTATCCTTAAAAGGAAGTACCTGTAGGCTTACTTGTAGCAGCTGGAGATAACACCAGGTCTTTGGGAAGCTGTGGAATAGCTCCCTGTATCGCATATTTTAGGCATTTAACTTAAAGCCTGCTCCTGCGGTGTAACAGCATCCTGTGTGTTAGAGGCTGTATTTACAGGTGGGGAGCTCCAGAGCCCCTTCTCTTTCTCTTTCTCATTCCCTCTCTCACTTTTTTTTTTTTTTTGATGTTCAGAAGATTTCCTTCGGCATGTTTCCGAGAGATACGAGGTGGTGTATTATTCTGTGAGCACTGCGTTAATCTTTAGTCAGTGCAGTGTACAGGAGACAAAAGCAGCAGTATGTATTTGATTTGGGCCACACACTGGTCTTATGACCACTGTTGGGTCTCCAGTTAATGAAACTGACCGTCAGAACAGAAGGTTCCTCTTATGAAGACCTTTAAAAAAAGACGAGGTATAAAATCCTGAGCATTACAGACTTGGTTGCTGTTGGAAGTTGCTGTTTTTAAAGGAGTATGCTTGTGCTTCTGTCAGGGCTGCACAGCATGTTGTTTCCTTCTCAGTATCATAATATTGGATTAGCAGGTAATAAAGCAGATGTCATGTTAATGCCATATGTTAATGAGTCCTCTGTATTTGCTGTGAACGTTCTTGTTCTGACTCACCTCAGATGCACCAGAGTGGGTGGGACATTGGCTTTTTTGTGCGTGTGTGTGCTTTGATGAATGAATGCTTTCTCAAAAGCCAAAAAAAAGTGTGATCTTAATCCCACATCGGAGGTTCACTCCGGGGTATAGGAAAACACAGTAAAGTGGTATTTGGTCCATATATTTGAGCCCCTATTCATGTTTAAAACAGGGTTAATATT
Source organism: Hoplias malabaricus (assembly GCF_029633855.1). Taxonomy (NCBI): domain Eukaryota; kingdom Metazoa; phylum Chordata; class Actinopteri; order Characiformes; family Erythrinidae; genus Hoplias; species Hoplias malabaricus. The sequence goes on from NC_089817.1 coordinate 14,548,580, forward strand.
CTTCTGCTCCTTTGTCATTTATATGCTATGCAACTTTTACCAGAAAAATGACAATTGTCATTTTTTTTAAACAAACATCACAAAAATTTAAGTAGATTGAAAATGACAAGTGAGAAGAATTTGTCATTTCATTCGTTATGAGTTCCATCAAGGAGTGCACAAACATGCGCATAGATACACTCTGTTTTTGGGGTGATATTGTATCTAAAATGTGTGTGACTTTTGGTTTAAACCTTTAAAAATGTTTAGGGGGATGGGGGCATGGTGGCATTTTTCCTTTCGCTTCTTTCATTTGGTTTCGTCAGAACACTGAGGTAGTCTTCAGTACTCGTCTGTCAGAGTGGACCGATATTTGGACGTTTTCGTGTGGCAAAAGGCTGATTCACATTATATAAATGAGGTGTGACCTAAAGTGCACGTCATGCTCTGCAGCCTGGTTTGAACAACAGTATTTTGGCATACCTTGCTCTTTCAAATATGGCGCTATGTGGCCCCCCCACTGCTTCGACATATGCAGCTAAATTTGATCAGCTGGAAATAAGAATGTGTTCTTAAGCATGTTTTCATTCATTCGTTTGATTTTGTTGGACCAACTGTCATGTGGGCTTCCAAGTAATCATCAGTGAGTGTGGACTAATTATTGTCATGTGGGATGAAGGCTGATTCACGGTATTTAAATGAGGCATGGCTTTAGACGATTTAAAGATAGTGATTTCAGTTTGCGATCATGAATGTAGCGTATTAATAATTTTGTTTTTAGATTTTTTTTGTTTGAACTTTGAAATACAGTTATATGTTACACAAAAACACTTTAAACCTTATTTGTAGAACTAATACAAATGAAACATAAGTGCAGCACCATATCATAACAGTTATTGATGCTCTGGAAAGAGAAACACAGGAGCTTTCTTGATGTTTTAAGAAGTGCAAGATTAGTGGTCATTTAAACATTGCACAAAGAGGTTAGACTTCAGTCTGAGACTGAAGACAGCGAGGGAGTCTGCTGTTCTGACAGCCAGTGAAAGTTGCTTCCATCATTTGGGAGCCAGGACAGAGAACAGCCTTGATGCATGTCTCCCACGCTGCTTGAAGGATGGTGGTTCCAGCCGAGCCGTACTTGAAGCTCAAAGCGCTCGAGGCACGGATCGGGTGGTGACCGTTGCCATCCTGTAGGGAGGAGCTGGTCCATTCTTGGCTTTGTAGGCGAGCATCAAGGTTTTAAATCTGACATGAAGCCAGTGAAAGAGAACACAGCAGTGGATAGTTTCAGTGTGGGTTCAATGTGGCACAAAAATCTCATCAGTCCATTTCTTAAAGGGAAGGAAGACCACATTTAAAAGCAACTCTGTCATTCCTTTTTGTGGTAGAGTTTCCGCACTTAAGATTCTCCTCAACTCCGTTCCAAAGGGAGTTTGCACTGGGTCCAAATGTCAACCCGGAACTTTTGATAGATGTGGTCAAGGCACGGTGCAGGTCTTTGACAGCGGAGGTCATGCAGTCGTCCTCATGCTCTGCCCTTTAACCCCTCCCTTGGGAGGAGTGGGACAAAGTGACATTTACAGAGTGCCATGTACTCAAGTAAAAACTGAGGGCATGGGTTTGAACTTTGAAATAATCCAGTTTTCATTAACACTTTTAGTTCTACTTAAAAAAAATTATTAAAACACTATATAAAATTGTATAGACTTTCTCCAACATTTCTTGTGGGAAGAGGGGTTTTAACTGAGCATTTGAACACCTTGTACTGCAGAGTCTTATTTTCTGGGAAGGCTTTTCAGTACCACTTTAAAATTACTATAAATATAAAGATTTACACATTCTGTTTATTACATGGTTATTAATTATGTTTTAAACCCCTTAAAACCATTAATAATATTTTTGTAACATTGAGATAGAAAGGGCAACAGTGAAAGTGTCAGAGAACCTATTGAAAACATTGAGGTAAAGAATAATCTCAGACCTGGGAATGTGGATTTAGTCATTTCCTATGTCGAGGTACACACAACATTATCATTAATGTTTAAAAAGACATTCTATCTGCCATTGATTTATTAAACGTGGTGATTAAATGGTTAACAAATATGTGCTGAAGCTGAGAGGTTGAATGTTGACTGATGGAGAAGATCAGTTTTTGGTGAGATCTGAGGTTTAACAGTGTAGATGGACCTGGGTTCACTATTTGGCAAATAACAGGTCAGTGTTACCCTTTCTATTAATAAACAGATTTGAAAACTTTATAAGTGTAGACATATTATAAAGTGGTACTGGCTTTACATTGGATGTTAAACACAGCTACAAAGCGTCTAAATGATCTAGACTCGAGATGATCACACCAAATAAGCAAAGAAAATATTTTCTCTGATCTACACCCTTCTCGCCACACATGGCACTGAGCATGGTGATCATAATCTCACGAGGAGCTTCTCATTTCATGTCAAGCTGTTCTGTGGAAATTAAACAAGCTGTGTGTGCACTGAACGTCTGTGTCCACAGTGGTGGACGACACACCTGTTTTTAGAGTGTCGTACACTAGAATTTCGAAGCTCTGTATGAGCCCTGTTAGAGGAGTTGTGTTTTGTGGCTCAAGCAAACAACGGTAGTCACATTCAGCCCCATGTGACACACTGCATTGCAGGTTCTCTACGTTGTACTTCCCTGCTGAGGCACACGGTAGTTTTGGAAGTGAGTGCACAGGATCTTTCAGACCTAACCTCTGCTTCACTTGGACTGTCCCAGACATTGTTACTAATTTCCCTTGTCCTTGCCCCTCTGTGGAATGGAATGAAGAGGAGGAAGGGGGAGGGGGGTGGCTGGTGGGGAGTGCTGTCGTTTCCCATAAGCTCTGAAGCCCTTTTGATCTTCAGCTTCTTCAGACTGACCTGAGTGGCCTCCAGCAGTCATTCACTGTCACAGTTTGTGCAGTTTGTCCATGCCATTAATTTTTTCAGCCTCATGAAGAACAGCTGTTATTTGAGGCAGAGCTCTATTGTCACTTCTCTGGGTGTTTTTTTTTTTTTTTTTCAGTCCAGCGTCTGAAACAAGAGTTCTGACCCCCAAGGCTCTGTCTGCTCCTCGTGTACCATCTGGGTGACACGGCTCCTCAGAGGTCTTCAGAATGGTGGATGTCACTCACTCAGTCATCTGTGAATAATGCTCATTATTCTGAATGATTTGGGGAAAATATGTAATTGAGATGGAAACACGGTGGCGCAGCAGGCAGTGTCGCAGTCACACAGCTCCAGGGACCTGGAGGTTGTGGGTTCAACTCTCGGTCTGGGCGACTGTCTGTGAGGAGTTTGGTGTGTTTTCCCTGTGTCTGCATGGGTTTCCTCCAGTTGCTCTTCTCCCACGGTCCAAAAAAATAAAACCACATATTGGTAGGTGGATTGGCAACTAAAAAGTGTCCATACGTGTGTGTGTGTGTTGCCCTGTGAAGGACTGGTGCCCCCTCCCGGGTATCTTCTTGCCTTGCGCCCGGCATGACCCTGAATTGCATAAGCCGTTACAGACAATGAATGAATGTAATTGAGATTATTCCGAACAATACTCTAATGGTTATTTAAAGTGCAGGTAAGTCAGATTAAAGGAATGCTAGGTAAGGTTTGGTATTTATGCTCCTGGGCTCCCCCCTACAGTGACTTACTTTTACACCTATGTCCTGAGATTAAAGGAACAATAGGTACATTTGGTTAATTTGCTCCTGTGGCTTCCCTGGTATAATTCCTTTTTTACAGCACTGGGGAGATTTCAGTTTTTCTTTTCCTACCCTCCTCCAAAAGTTACATAGTACCGTTTCTGCAGTGCTGAGCCTAGAGTAGCAAGAAAAGAGGCTCTGTTCTCCATTACATTTAGGTTCAGTGAAGCATCACAAATATTTTAAAACTGTAATTTTAAGGTAAACCCAGGCTTGAACAAACTGTGCTTGTGATGTCACACATTCTAACTTCAATAAACAGGGTACACAAAGTTAAATTTCCGCAGTAAATTTTTAAGAGAACAGGGGCACTCAAGTAGTCCAGCGGTCTAAGGGTTGGCCCCGTCATCTGCAGATTGCTGGTTCGATCCACTGTGCCACTGTGCCTTAGCCGTCGAAGGCCAGGAGACCTAAGAGAGCACAGTTGGCCTCGCTCTCTCTGGGTGGGTGGATAGGATGGCACTATAAACAAACAAAAAAAACAACTAAGCTCTTAACCCTATTGGCATATGGCTTCTTCGAATGCTGACTATGTATTAAGTGTAAAGTAGGAGGAACCTTCAGAGCTTGGATTCTTAAAACGACTGCGATTGATTTGATCAGAGATTGACCATGCGCTTCTGCTCTGCTTCAAAAAGAAATTACTCTTATTGGATGTGATGTTGTTTTGGTTTTGAACAAATATTCTTCAGGTGTTTCTTCTTTATTGAAAATGTGGGTCCACTTTGAGTTCCTGGGCAATAAAACTAAATAAAAAAACAAAAATTAAATAATAATAATAATTTTGGCATATGCTTATATTGTAACCATATCCAGACTGCCCTGGGGTTTTGTGTGGTAAAGCCAAAGTGAGGTAGGGGGTAAAAACTGACTGATCTCTCTCTCTGTCTTTTCCTCTGCCTGTAATTTTTTCCTCATTCTGTAGTACCAGCTCCTGTGCTGCATCGCCTCACATGATTAAAACAACAAAGCAAAGCCGGGTTTATCTTCTCATTCGGTCCAGGAGATGCCGCGGCTCTGTTTCGCCTCTTTCCAAATGAAATTTTAAATGCTTATGAAATGGCGGGTGATAGCGAGGCAGAGAGTGCTGCCTGAAGGCAGTGTTTTACACAAGCCTTTGTATTTTTCTCTTTCCAACCCCTCGACTTACGACTTGCCCAGAAGTCTTGTGAAGTCTTTGGATTGGGAGCCAATGGGTTAAAAGCAGCGATGTTGAGTTCATGAAGAATGACCACAGCATTGTTCAGTGAATGGCAGGTTGCTGAAAGACATGTTTGTTTCTGTCAAATATGTCAAGTCAGAGTCCCAAGTTACACTTCCTTTTCTTGCTGCAGAAGGAATGCATAACATTTGTACTAATGTGTTTGAGGGAAAAATAGCAGATAAGTTATTCTGAGCAGTTGGCAACTTCCACATAATAGAATTTAGCCTTGTTCTTCATTTGTCACATGTTTGAAAGCCTCATGCACCTTATATACACACACCTTTCTATCACCTTATACAGTAAAAAACAGTAGGACCTTTATTATATCTAACCTAGACAAGTATGAACTGTGATATTTTCTGACCTGTATATGATGATTTACTGACCTGTCATAGGGAGGACAGGGCATTTGTCGTTGCTACTCCAGTCAGCACAGCAGAAAATGCATTATGAAATTTTGGTAAGTGAGTAGGAAACCACCCCTTCTTTGCCCCCCATTTCAGGAGAGTGCTGTAACAGTAAATTACACTCTGTGCCTGTAGGGGGAGCCCATGAGCAAAAATATCCATTCCATTCCATTCCATTATCTGTAAACGCTTATCCAATTTAGGGTCGCGGGGGGTCCAGAGCCTACCTGGAATCATCGGGCGCAAGGCAGGAATACACCCTGGAGGGGACGCCAGTCCTTCACAGGGCAACACACACACATTCACTCACACACTCACACCTACTGACTTTTTCGAGTCGCCAATCCACCTGCAACGTGTGTTTTTGGACAATGGGAGGAAACAGGAGCACCCGGAGGAAACCCACGCGGACACGGGGAGAACACACCAACTCCTAGCAAAAATATCAAATCTTACAAAGGGTCTCATTTAAAGGAACACTATAATATTTTGACTCTTAAAGGAAGGACAGAGCCTTTTGTTTCTACTCTGGGCTCATGATTATAGAAACTGCACTATGTAATTTTTGTAGGAGAGTATGAAAACACCTCCCATGTAAATTTAGTCTAGTGGGAGTGCATAAGGCCTTTGCGCATTAGGGCTAAATTAGTTCACTGCCAGACATGTGACGCTGATATCAGTAATTAGGTACTGGATGTAAGATTAAATTTGTAGCACAGCAGCACCTTTGAGAGTCTGAATTTTGTCAAAAAAGAAATGGGCAGATTTCGCCAAAGAAATGTATGTGACTACAAGACATTAATAGAGAGAGAACATTCCAGTTTATAAAAAGACACAGTGCAGTACGGAAAAGGAAGGAGTGTTCTTAACCCTTCATGTTTTCAAGAGTTGCTGCATTGCTAGTAATGTGACTGTTTTGTGACATCTACATGGCATCCCACTGGAACTGGTCAAGTTTAGGTTTGTTAAAGTCAACAAAGGGCAAAAAATGACTTTCTCATCATAGAGCACCAGGCAGACAGGGATATGGACACACACACACACACACACACACACACAGTGCAAGATCCAGTCTGGCAGAGAGAATGGAGTTTCAGTGTTAAATATAGTGGTTCCTCATTCTCACAGTGCAGTGTCAGTGACCACATTTCATTAACTACCAGTGTAACTGATTCATTTTTCAGTGTCAGGAAACACATTCAACTAAAATTGCGAGTATTTAGTGTCCATCCTTTGATTTATTTTTTATAGCTTCCATTATTTTCAGAAGAGTAAAAAAAAAGCTGCAGGTATTTTTTCACACCTCCAAAGTTTTAGTCGATTAGTTGTTTTCACATAGTCAGCTATGCTGCTGAGATATGGACTCTGGGGCGTTCCAGTCCATTGTTTTGAGAACACCAGCTGCTTTTATTTTTGATTAGGGGATGTTCTTGTCTCATTAAAGGGTTACTGACCTCTATGTACTTTTACACAGGGTTGGCGCCTGTGCAGCATATGCAGGAGATACAGCGAATACTCCGGAACATTAGTGGCTCCATTCATATCTGTGTTAGTGTGCATGTGTGAAAGTGGCTTTAGTGGAAGGATGGACAAAAAGACCTGTGTCCTGTTTGGATCTGAAACAAGGGTGTTTCAATTCTGAATTATTTCTACATTATGTAAGTTATTGCGGCGACACAGAGTGTGGGAGGGGCTGGAGAGCTCACTAGGAAGCCGATGTGAAAGGTTGTACTGCCCTTATTTCATGTCAGTAAAACATCACATTATTTTGAGGCTGTCATTTCAAGGATTAAAACATTACATACAGTCTCTTTTAAGACTAGTACTCCAAATGGCCTCAATGTTGTGCAATACCATTCCAGTTCAGCAGAAAGCACACACCTTCTATAGTCACAGTACCCTGCCACACAACCGTATTGCAGCACAATATCATGTGAAGGTTGCGCTTTCCTTCTGGAGGTTTTTACCTGATGAAAAGTGCACAGCAGCAGTATCTTTTTGCTGGAGCCTGCTGGGCAATCCAAGCTTTTGGTGGAATCAAGGCGGCTCTGTGCTTATGAAGATTCAGGCTCTGTGCCGGAGCCCAATCTGAGCCCAGGCTCAAAGCGACCAGCTTTTAAATTCCTTTTGAAGGAGAATCATTTTATGTCTAAGTGTATTATAAAGGAACATCATAAGTGCAGCATGGGCCTACGGCTGCATTTCCAGTACACATGAACATGGCCTCGAGCTCCAGCTGACTGCAACCCAAGAGACCCTTCTTTAATTTACTGCTGATATTTTTCGCTGTTGTTTCCAGTGTTGTTTGCCACAGTATGAAAGATGCATCGCACACCTAGAGGTTTTAGTTTATCAGTCTCTCTCCTCGATGTTACAGAGTGCTCTTCATCAACTCTTTGCCAGTGGCACAAAAAGCACTCATAGCAATATGTAGAGCGAGATGGGGACCCAGAAAGAGAGAGAATCTTCTTGTTTTCTGTCTATCAGCTAGACTCCTCTGAGACTAAAATGTAACCACATGTGTTATTTTCAAAAATTCTTTTATGATTCTTTGAAAATGCTTGCTTTGGCATAGTTTTTGTTTGTTATTTTCCTATATTATAAAATAGTCTTGTAATTTGGGGATTGATGAAGCTACTTTTAAATCTATAAGCCCTATTTTTTTATTATTATTATTATTATTATTATTATTATTATTATTATTTGCATTACACTGTTGTGCAGAGACCCCTAATCTTTAGAATAGAGAGGATTAAAAATACCCAAGTGATTCTAAAGCTAAGTGTCTTGGACCTCAAACATAACACTCACACATAGTGGCAAAACCAAGGCAATTTAAGGAAAGCTACAAAATTTGTATGCCTTTTTAAACTTGAATTTTTTTCAACAGAAATCAGATTGTGTATCCACATGAAGCACTGAGTAATAACATTGGACAGCCACCTCTTGTTTTTGTATCATGCCACTGCTACTTTGTTAGCTGCACACTTTAGTTTGTGCACTGTGCAAGCCCACGGCATTTTTTTTAAGTGTGTAACATCACTGTATGAAATATAGTCAACCTTAATTGGAGTACATACTAGTTCTAGGCAGAGATGTTTATTATTTTCAAAATATAGAAACAAAATTAAATTTTCTTAAAAAAAAAAAAACTTTGCGTGAGACCCTAACCTCATGTTAAAGCCCTAACCTGCCTTGCATCTACACTCATTGTCCATTTTATCACCTCCACTGATTATACAGGAGCACATTGTATTTTAGACAGTAGTCGATTCTACTCTTTAATAGTGAGGACCCCCAGAGGACCACCACAGAGCAAGTATAATTTGGGTGGGGCATCATTCTCAGCGCTGCACTGACAATGACGCAGTGGTGTGTTAATATGTGTTGTGATGGTATGAGTGGATCAGACACAGCAGTGCTGCTTGAGTTTTTAAACACTGTGTCCCACACTGTTAGACACACCTACCTCAGCGGTTCACCTTGTAGGTGTAAAGTCAGAGACAGTAGCTCATCTGTTGCTGCACACTTTGTGTCTGTCATGCTCTAGTGATTCATCAGTCACACAGGATGCTGTCGGCTGGATTTATTTGGTTGGTAGACTATTCTTAGTCCAGCAGTAACACTGAGGACTTTAAAAACTCCAGCAGCACTGCTGTGTCTGATCCACTCGTACCAGCACAACACACACTAACACATCACCACCATATCAATGTCACTGCACTGCTGAAAAAGATCTACCATCTAAATATCTGCTCTGAGGTGGACTTGTGGGGATCCTGACCATTGGAGAGCAGGTTGAAATGGGGGTAATAAAGTATGCAGAGAAACAGGAAGATCTCAGGCTGTAATAGAAATACCAAGTGCTTCTGTACTGTCAGTGAAGCTGATCAAGATAGAAACTCATTTACTCTGCCTCAAAATACGAAACCACCAGCTCTGGACCACACCTTTTAGACCAAAGCAGCAAATTCCAGTTTACTGCATCACCTCAGCTGAGCGTGTTTGAAGCCACATTTTCCTGTGAACTTCCTGAACATTGACTCACATGCTGTGATGCGAGATGTTATCAGAATGAAATTCTTTTCCTCCAAACTTCTGATTAAGCGATGCATGTTTACTCAGCCCTACTTCAAACATAAAAGCTCCTGTTTATCCACAAACATGATGTTAAACATTCTGACTCACTTTTAGATTTACATTGTGTCGAGACAGAGATAAAGCAACACTGATATGTTGAGAAGATTCTCATACTAGTGCCGCCCTGAGCTTCTGGGAGCTGGAGTTGTGCGCATTCATGTATTCCACACTCCTGTAAGATCATTAAAATGAAATTACCAGAGGATCTGTGATTCTAACACCTTCAGACGTGCAGAGCTGCTGCTGCTATGAATTATGGAGGTGCTCTCTCTCCCCCAGACTGGCTTCACCTGAAGTTGTGGTCAGAAAGATGATGAACACGTTCTTTAACTGCAGGTAATGCAGCTGTTAAGGACACACTATGTGGCCTGCTTGACTGCATTCTATAAGCGGTGGTGCGAGTTATGCTGGTTGCGGCAAGTTTGAATAACTTCCTGGTTATTTAGAAGATTATCAGATTACCCTTCAGATACATGTGTAACCTCCACTAGACAGCTGTCTGAGAAAGACATACATTTTTGTTGATTAGATCATTTGACCATATGAGAAGCCAAAATGTAAACACCCTTAGGGTGCAGTCAAACCACATTTGAAGATGATCAGACATGTTGACCACATTTGATACCTGTGGCAATGAACTGCTTATACAGTTATAAAAGAAACGGAGGATAAACTAGGTTAAATTTATTCCGAAACTGGATTAAAAGTGCCCTTTTCACACCTCGACCCTCTTTTTTTCAACCACTATGTTCGACTCAACTGTGTTGTGTTTCTCTGAACCAAATGCCTCTGTCTTTTGATTTCCACAAAATACATTATCTGATATTGTACACAGAAGAATGACAGGTATTCCTGAAAAAAATCATACCCACCAGAGCTAACTAGTGTCCAGAAACTCTACTGGACTGTGGAAGATTTGTCCAATATGCAAATATCAGCAGCTACAAAAACAGCCTTCTCCTGCACTGATGCACTGATCATTCATTTCTTGTTTTATACAGTTTCTTCAAGTGTTTGGCAGCATGTGCTACACTGGTAGTAGCAGCTGAGTAAGAATTGTAATGTGAGTAAGAATTGTAATGTGAATCATAATTGTATGTGCTAATGGACCGGATTCATCTGGTGAAACTGGGGGTGCTTTTAAGTGAACGGTTAAATGGAATCTAGCTGAAGTCTATTCTAATACAAAGTGTAATGCAAGGAGTAAACAAGCTCAAAGTGAACACAACAAAACCCTATTCAAATTCCACTCATTTTTGTGCTTTGCAACTGTAAGTTTCCTACATTGCTATGCTCAAATCTACTCAGCTTTTTTTATATTTCATCAGGTAAATTTGGCACCTACTACCTGCTTGCTCGTGGCTCTAAGCAAGCCAAGTAGGGTCAAAACCCTTATGTGTAAACCTTGCAGAGCATTGATTGTCCAGAGAAACTTGTCAGTCATGATGAAATATGCACATCCAGCACAAAGTAGCTGTGTGTAAAATCTTAAAACTACAGCAATAATCACATTTTATCCAACTCACAAGGACAGCTTGTAAAATTATGCTGTGAGCTTTTAAAATGTCACAAACTTTCCTTGGATGGGTGCAACAAAGAACAATCTGTACTGATCTCTCTGAACTGATGTGCGGAGCCGTGTTCAGTCCCAAAAACCCCAAAATCTGTGGTTCCCGTTAGTAACTGTGTTTGTGTGACATCACCCACTGCATTTCAGGGGTTGGCTGTGGTAGTAGGAAATAAACCAGGTACAAGGAAGTAAAAGGTACCATGCAGTGGAAAAGGTACCATTAGAGATTTTAAAATGGCTGCTACCTACTTTGAAATCTGAAGAGTTTGTGAAGCCCTTTCGCTTAAGTTTTGTGATCCCTCTTGTCGTAAAGCACACATGTCTGAAGCTCATTCTGAGCTGGTGAAGTTCGGGACACATTCACCTGCCTCTTCTGATCATACTTCAGCCTCTGGCACACTCACACTGAAGGAAGTCAAATAATTGTGAAGTTCTGCAGAACAGTCACACTTTGGTGCCACTAGACCGATCCTCAGACCGATCTCAGCAGCAGAGATTTGGTCTCTTCCTATCTCAGTCTGGAGCATTGTGTGCACTTCTCTTTTCTCTCGCTCTCTCTGTGACTCATTTTCTCGCCCATAAAGACACACATTACAGACTCAGACTTACCTGAATGTCCACATTCCATCATCGCCCACGAACATAAGAGATGTCACAGTCATCAGTCACCTCCCACTGTTTGTAGTTGAATACGTTTGGACATTTGGCACCACGTATTTCTTCATTGTCTACAGCCTTCATGCAATTTGGGCATTTAGACCCATCGTCTCACCCCTGAAATTGCACTGTGTAGTGTTTCGTGGTGTCTATAGGCATCTTTTGTGTCTCCGGACCAGGGCAGTAATGGGTGGGCCACACTTTGAGGCAAATGCGAAGTGTACTGGCTGTGTATTGATTGGCAGAGTTCCAAAGGCTGTCTCTAATGTGACCTGCTGAAATTTTCGAAGAGCCTCTTGCAGGTCTCTCAATCACAGCTGGCGTGCTTTGGCCATTAGCTGCCGCATTGGCTGTCTTATCTATGGCCCGCTCATCAGGGAACGCATTTACAGCCTGCCAATTCATGTCAGACTCATACGTCCAAGTGTGTGTGCTTTTGGGTGTCTCTGTGTGTGTGTCTGTGCCCACACACCTATGAATGTGAGTGCGTGTGTGTCCCAGAACTCCCCATTACCCGGCCCCACTGCTGCCGTGTGATAAATTGGTAGAAACAGTTCTCCCTCACACAACAGTATTGAATAAATTTAGCCGCATCTGAAATGGCAGCGAGATATGAGAGGGAGCATACAGTAAAATAAACTTGCAGGGCATTTCATATTGAATAATGGATGTGCCAAAAGCCATTACGAAATCATGTGGATTTCTGCTCCCCAGTTGCCACAGGCAGAGGCGAGAAAACCTCACAAATATCAATAATAAACTGCACGTTGGATTCATTGAATCCTCATCATTTTTTTTCCTGGTGTCACTGCTTTAATTAACTATGAAGCTTATGGAAGATTAAAACTCTTCGTTAAAGTGTGTCTGCTGCCTGTTTTATTATTATTTATTTGTTTTTTTAAATCTTTTGTACTTCCTCACTCTGCAGGGTGCGTGATGTGCTTGTTTTTGTAATAGGTTTTGGGTAATAGCACATGATATTGTTTGTCTAAAAACATTTCTAAGCCATAACTCAGGTTAATGTATCCATAAACAGACAGAGGAGCAGATGTGACAATTGGAAACAGGTCCTCCTAATACGGACAACGTGATATTTGGCAAAGATGTTAGATGTTGCAGTAAAAATATGAGAAGCAATCAAATATATTAAAAATAAAAAATAAAAAAAGAGTGCTTCTGACTCGGTACAAAGAACAGATTTTCTTGGCTGTGTAAACAGATATCTAAGTAAAGCCAACAGCAAAACAGGTAATTGCATCTGCAACACAGTTTATTGTACACTGATAAACTATTAGCTTTTTCTTTTTCTCTATACAAGCTATACAAGTATAAACATACAAACACAATTTATATATACATTTACTTGCTGGCAGCCATATAGTGTCTCTCCCTAAAAGACACTCTTCCCTAAAGTCTCCTTAAATGACAGGGAAAAGAAGCTGAAAAAATACAAAGAAGGCCCCTAAGTTGACTTTGTGCTGAAAGATATGAAGATTTATCCCCTAAATATGTGTGATTTGAGCCTCAGTTCACCGCAACATGGTCTATGCTATGGTGTGCTAAACCACAAGTGCCTGTTTAGCTTTTTTTGGCCTGCTATGTTTCTACACCATGTATTACATCTTTTTAAACCTTTGGTTCCACCAGAAGCAGTCGCTGGACTTTGCTCTCTCAACTAGGGAGAGTCTGGTACCTTTCGTCACGTAAAGTGGCCAATCCTGACAAGACCTAGACACATTGAGTCCAAGGCAAGACCAAAACAAGTAACAGTTTATCAGAATATAAAAAAAAGGAAGAAATTGGATGAACATTATTCCAAATAAAACGGGGTCATTGATTGGCCACTGAATGAGAACAGCAGTGACTTGTTTATCTTTGTTAGCCAATTTTAGTGTCCCCAAAAACCTTTGAAGGAACAGCCAAATTAATGTTGAGACTGAGGCACTTGATTTACAATCTCGAGACCAAAACATGAGTGAAGTTCTACAACAGCTATTTCTGCTTCCCACATCTTACACACAGCTCTACGAGTCAGAATATTTATATTTAAAGTTTTATTACAGTTCACTATTTTAGAATAAAATAGTCATCGTGTGTTTTTGTAATGAGATGTTTAACAGAATGATTAGATTATTTGCATTTCATGTGAAGGAGGAGGGTTCATGCTGTGGGCTGGAGCTTCTAACCCTATGTTCCTGGAAATGTAATTATGTTGCTCAGGAGCTGTGCATGTGAAGTAATTTGATCTGGTCTATCACTGCAGCGCTAACAATTTGAAACTCATTAGGATAACAAAGAAAAATATGATTCATCATGCTGCCCTATTCAGCAATAACTATGTGGCTTGTATTCCTGAGCAGTAAACCAACAGGCTTTTTTACCATTCTACGGACTCTGCTAACTTGCCCATCCTCAGATATAGCAACGGTAATACATCATGTCCTGTGAGCTTTATTTATTGGTGTGTGTGTGTGTGTGTGTGTGTTCATGCTGTTTGTTTACATACATAGAAGCATAACAGACCTTTCCTTACAGATGTCTTCAAAACACAACAGTAGGTAGAAACACTTCACAGCTTGGGTTTTTTTCTCCAGGATTATAGCATAGATAATGAGAATGTGTTCAGTTTTTTTATTATTATTATTTTTCTGTTTTTCTGTATGTAGGGCACATACACAACAGGTGTGATTTCTGCTGGTGCTGCTCTTAGGTTTTAAGATCATATATGCATTTTATGTTACAAAAACATTAATGAAATCAGTGTGAGTGGGCAAGGTGAATATAAATATTATAACTTGGATAAATCACATCAAAATACAGTACTATAATTAGGCAAAAAAAATGAAAACCCATAAATAATTAGTGAATTCATCAAATGCATAAACACGTTTAATACATAAAAGCAGTTTATGTTTTCTATTAAAAAGAACAAAATGGGACACTGGTGAAGCCACACATTAGTGGGCTGTAAGATCACATGCTCAGTTTTAACTATCAGCTAGAAAGCAGTTAACGCTTTTTAAAACCCTTAATTTCAGAAGAAATGTAGCATGGGTCGATAAAGCCAAAGAGTTGTGAATAGTGTATATGCTTTTCTCTGCACGTTGTGGATATTGTCAGTAGACAATAAAAAGTAGACAAAAAGAACACTGAGCAACCTTATGTTTCATTAAAAAGAAAGCACAATCAGTGCTGGTTAAGTGGATTTAGCACAGTGCATGAAATATTGAAAGCAATTGCATGTATACTGCAATGTCTGGTTCAAACTTATCAAACCTCATTAAACAAAACCTCAAGGTGCAAATGCACTTAAAATATCATGATGTTACATTTTGCCAAATTTTCCTTCCTTTAATACTAGGTATACTGCCACTTGTATAACGTAGTTAACAAACAAAACAACTCCATAATATTTCTATAAGTGCCATACAAATAAGGAATGACTCCAGCGTGCCCTGAGACTATTTTACTTTGGTAATACATTTGCAGTTTGATTTGACCAAAAAGAATTCTGATTTATCTGTTTTTATTTTTACTTCTGTATCAGTCATGTATCCTTGTTCAAAAACCCCAGCACATATGGTACTGTCACATTTGTGTATCTTTACACTCGTAACAACACCTCTTCTGAAGTGTTTACATTTACACCCCCAATAGCACACCCTCAACTTGTGTTAAGCCCCCCAATCTGACACCCTCCACCTGCCCCAATCACTTCCACATCCATCAGTGATCCAAGAGCAGGAAGAAGTTTCTTATCATTAGAAACCACAGAAAGTCACTGTTACTCCGGCACCTATTTATCCTCTAGCTAATCCAGAGTGGTTATCCTAATCAGATGAAGCCGGAGACCCAGACTAATTCTAAAAACACCCTCATAGTTCATTCTTTGAGGGCTCTCAGGTGAAATAATACTTCAGAGGGTGTAAAAATACAACTCATAGTCTTTTATCGGCTCAAGCTCTGAGAAATATTTCATGACTATACGCTAATCCTTTATGCCTTTTGACCTTTTTTTATGTCATTACTGAGGCGCTCTTCATTAGACACTAAATAGAGACAGCAGATGAGGATTTTAGGCTGATTAGAACATGAGCTAAATTTAAGCAGAGCCAAAACATTAAAGGAATATTTCTGACAGAATCACTAATGTTGCTAATAGGGATGTGCATTCTGACTATTTATGATATTTGTGGATTCAAAAGCAGGTTTCAGGGGTATATATTTGAAATTGTCTTATCATTTTAAAATAGCTAAGGGAAATTTTTTGTTAACTGCACTTGAGCAACAGAGGCTGCTCAAATGAGCTAATAAACTACTGCTAGCTCTTGAGTTAACAAGCCCCATTAGTGTTGGAATAAAATAAATTCTAAACAAACATTTTTCCCCTCAGTGTACAATGTGACAGAAATGTATGTCATGGGGATGATGAGAACTGAAAGAAAGTTCTTCACTGCTTTTACTAGATTATATGAGCTAGCCTAGTTATAGTCATTCTCATCCTTAGCAACATGGCCTTAGCAACACACTTAGCATTCATGTATTATTTTTTCCACTTTACTCTTAAATATAAGCACAGTTGTTGTGCGTACAGCCTTGACAAATGTTAATGGTTAATGCGGTATTTGAATAGTGACACCAGAGATTATTTATCATGTACTTGTGGATGGAAGTGAACAACCATCAGTTAGTATAATGCCAATGACACTTGAATGGTGTTTTAGTAGCTTCTATTTTTAGTTAGGCATATTAGCATAGTATATTGAGCTAATTCTTGAAGCAGTCTTCTAGCCTGTGTTCTAGACATGCTATGGACTTTGTAGTAACAACACTGTCAAAGCTAATATGACAGGTAGAACCAAATCTGTTGTTGTTATGTCTTTGAATGAAAAGTCATAATTTATGCATTGTGGGTTTTCATGTTGACACTTCCTAATAATTGAAGCTAATTTAGGAGCGTCTTCACTAATTAATTCGTCATCTAATACAGCACTGAGAGTTGAGTAGGAAGATGGCAGGCTGCTGCTCTCGCAGTTCCTTGGGGCATTTACACAGGCACAAATCTGTCTGATCCCGTCCTCAATCCTAATCAGACAGTCTGCCGCCTCTCTGCTCTGTATCAGTTGGATCCAATAAAAGTCACTGGCGCAGTGAGGAGGCTCACGGCCACTTCATGTTTTGCCTGAAGATAAGTCCCGAAAGTGAGGCTCTTTCAAGTGTTCTCAGACATTAGCTTTTTGATACATCACTGATGCGCAGCTTATGCGAGCTGTTGGACACGAGAAGGATTCTGTTGCGATTTGCAATATTGGATTTCGCTTTGTTCGTGTTTTCTGTTTGTTTGTTCCATTCTTCCATTAGAACTGTCTACTTATTGTGGAATGATTGATGATAACGATGCACAAATGGCTGCGGCCTAGACTTTGTATCAGATTCCCAGATTCTGCGTGCACGCCTATGTGTACAAGAGGCAGAGAAAGAAGGAAAGAAAGAAAGAAAGAAAGAAAGAAAGAAAGAAAGAGAGGGGATGCGGATGAGTATCTCACAAAAACAATGTGAGTTTAATAATGACTGTTTGGAAATGTAATTTCTGGTCAAATATAATCAGTAAGCTCAATGCAGCTTGGGACTTTATTCACTCCATTTTCTTTCACGAGCCCAGCCTGGAGAGCTGAATAAAGTGCACTTAAAGGCAAAAGCATAAACATGCAGGGAGCAGAATGGACCGGTTGCATTTATTTCACCGGGCCTGAGGAACTCCTAAGCTATCGGAGTGGTCGGCTGTTAGGGAAAACATTCCCCTCCTTTAATTGACTGAGGCTTGTTTGACACAAATGTGAGGACTGAATTAGCATATTTTAATTATATTCCGTGCTGTCTCTGTGCAGCCCTGGAGTATTTCTACAGAGGGTAAAAGATAAACCACCCTCTTTTATAGCATGTACACACACCTTGACACTAAGTTTTCCTTGATGAAGTCAGGCTACCTGAAGAGGTTCCCATTGTGCCTGCTCTTTCCCAATCTTGGAGAGGTCTGAATCCGGAACACTACCTGCTGGCTAAGCTGTTAATACTATCAGGGACAATTTAGAAGGCTTTAGGAGTAATTTGTTTTTTTGGATGTGTGCGGCTAATGTTTAGATGTGTGCCTGGAGGCAGGGATGTTGTTGCAGTTGTCTGATGAACAGAGCTTCCTGGCTGAGCTCAGTGCTTGGCCCCCTTCCCATCTTTGCCGCTCTCAGCGCCTATCCCAAGCCAGCACAGTTCTGCTGAGCTTATCAGGGGCTAATGTGAGCAGAGCGATGATTCCAGCACACCTCTGTGCTGTGATAAGGCATCTGCCAGTCTGGACCCCCTCCATGGGGCTTTATCTGAAACCCTGGGAGAAAGAGTGACCTCGTCCTCTGAAAGCCCCCCGCCAACACTCCCCTGTTTCAGACTCCCCCGGCACACTCTCCTGATAGCACGGCCAACACTTGGCCCTCTGTGGCCAGTGTCACTAACACCTGGCCCTTTCTCTCCCTCCTCCTCTCATCTCCATTACCATCAGTACTCCTCATATCTCTTTCCCCTCTATACCCCTTGTCTTTCTACAGGGGCGCTATCAGCATGACCTCACCCTGCTAGGGGTTAGCTTCTCCCTCAGGAGCCTGTAGCCCTCCCACTCCCTCCCTCCCGAAGCACGCTCTCAGCTTCTTCTCAATGGGGCTTTCACAGCCCTCAAAGGCTCCTCTGTCATGCTTGTGTCTGGGATTCATACACGTCCTTCACCGGCCAAGCTTCTGCCCTGGGGAATATTGGAGGTGTCGTGGACGCACTTCCCATCTCCGCTTTGGCAGGCGACCTTGTGCAAAGCGACGTGCCTTGGAGCAAAGTTCACCAGTAGTGCAGTGGATTTGTCTTGCCATGGGGTGGGGGTGGGGAGATACTATGTGCAGTACACTATCCGTGGCTCCAAGTGAGCAGAGTAGAGACTAAACATTGCAGAGCAAGACTTGTCAATCACAGCAAAATGCAAACATCCAGCACAAACTGTTTGTAAAATCTCAAAGCTGCTGTAGTGATCACATTTGTTTTTAATGAATCACAGTGGCAGCTCGTAAATTACGCTGGGGTCCTTTGAAGCAGTACAAATGCTCTTTGGATTGGAGGGCAACAAAAAAAACTAAACAGATCTGTCTGAGCTGAGCCTTATTCAGTCCCAAAACACAACAACAACATGCAAATATACAATGAGTAAACAGTGCTTAACATTACTGCCGCTGTTGTTGTGGTCTCCAAAGCCCTTCTGCAATGTCACTGGTTACATTTTGGGGGGGCTGCTAGTGGAAAAGTTACAAGGGACCATGCAGTGGAAAATGCCATATCTATTCTATTCAATACAAGAAAGAAATTTTCTGATGTTTTACAACAGTTATGACCAAGAACATTCTCAAGATCTTGACACCGTGTATCAATTTAACCTTTAGAGTCAGGGGATACTTATACTTGATCATTTTGTATTTGGCGGTTAACATGAAGGCATTCAAACACTCAGGTTCCTGGGGGAAAAAATGAAAGCTTCAAAAGTCTTCAAAACCTCCTTTTAATGATCTCATGCAGGTGGTGGGAGTAACAGAAATGAGCACAGCTTGATCAGAAAGCTTACTGCTACCCAATTTATTGTGATAATGATATACCATCAAATCAGCCCTAGTATGGGGCGCCACATAGTGCATTCTGTGCTGCCTGCCTGGCTTAGATCATTAAATCTACACTTAAAGCCTTGCTGTGATCTCACTGAGTCGATTCACATGTTTAACAATGAGGAGTTTGTTGGGATGACCTTTACCGTTGGCCCGATGCTCAAGGTCTTTGAATAGTAAACCATGGAAACACAGTCTTGCCTCTTATAAATATGCCAGCACCTGAAATATTGGTGAACATCCTGCAATGAATGATAATCTAGCAGCGGGGGTAGTGAGCATTGGACAAATATTGTGCGGATTCTAAAAAAAGGACGCAGGTCTTGAGCCAGTTTATCTGTTTTGTCTCTAGCGAAGGGATTCACAGGGTGACCTTCTCTGTTCACTGAGTTGGAGAAGACTGATGAGTATTTCTGCCTGTCTGCTTTTCCTCCTGGGTTTGTTATCTGACTCGAGTCGGCCCCACGCTGTGGGAGATAGGCTTTCTGAGGCTTTCACTTCGAGCACCGGGTCTCACGCCTGCAAATCCGCTCCTAATGACAAATGTCTGGACTGTTAAAACTGTAGAGCTCGGCTCAGGCTCACTTACAAGAGATCTGAGGTCAATCAGACTCCTGTTCTCTCTGTCTGTCTCTTCTCTTTCTCTCTCACACACACACATTCAAGCCCATTCAGGGCTGCTGCGATGAACACTGCAACAGTATCACAGAGGAAATGCTTTCTACCTCCACTCCAGAGCCAAGGCCCTTAAACTCTCTGGCAAAAATGATGGCAAAGTAAAAAAAAAAAAACTTTCTTTCCCAGAGCTTCCTTTCTTTTAGGAGCATGCCTCTGGGGGGAGTTTGTGGGTGGGTGGGCCTTTCCCAGTAGTGAGTGAGAAGAGAAAGGAAGATAGCTGGCTCTTTGTAGATAATAAGCAGTGACCATACAGACTGCTTTTTCCATGTCCATCATGGCTGCGGAATCTCTGAGGTCAACAACTGAAAGATCAGAGGCCTAGGCGATATGACCCTGGCCATTGGAGAGTAAGTAAGAGAGTTAGGTCGATTTAGTTCGATGAGGTTCATTAGAATATGAAAAGCATGGAAAATTTGTTTTTTAAAAGTTTAAAACAGCAGTTTGAAATAAAATCAGTGTTGCTCGACTTTTTCATTACCCAAAGAGTAAACGATCAGTATAGATACATTTGGTTTGGATTTTAGTAATATGTTGGCAACAAGACATTGAATAGAACCTAATACATCACTAACTAACTAATAAATAAATAAATCCCTGTGTATCTGCTCAAATACTTACTACTGTTTTAAAAAATCAGATAATACATTTTATCCTTATTAACATGTCCAAACATGTGGCTAGGACAGAGATATCCGGACGTTGGATCCAGGTTCCAGGCAAGGGGTCTAAAAATGGCCGGCTGGTATGACACTATAGCTGCAACTTCTAATGCACCTGACTGGCCAAGTATAGTGTTGTAACAGTCGGCCATTGTAAAATCCAAGCCTGGAGCCTGGACCTGAGGAACCAAGCCCATCACTTTACAAGGGCGAGGAGAAGAGTTGTAAATGGAAATAGAGGCAGGGACTAATGGCATATTCTAAGATCTGTGTTACTGGTTGAAGGTGAAGGCATTAGGGCATATTTCCCTTGGAAGTACCACCTAAATATGTAAGTATAATGAACAGAGATAATATTAAGAGTTAAATAATAAATAAAATATATATTATTTAATTTGTATTATTATGTTGGAGGCCCCAATGAAAAGGTAAGCAAAGAGAAGTGTGTTTATTCTATTGAGACCTTCAATAGGTGTGTTCACATGGTTTCTGACACTTTATAACACACTATCTGTTAATGGTTTGGAAAAAGGAAACTAGATATAGTTTAAAAAATGGGCTGTCAATACACTTGGGTATTGTGCCTATGGAAACACGGCTAGAGATAAGGAAGCCGAACCTTCATGCAGCCAATGAAATGCAAAACTCCAGCTAGTCCAGGAACAGCTTCATTAGGTTGTGAAATTTGATCTGTATGATGCAGCCGTACTTCTTAACACAGCCGACTCAGCTCTAAAGGCCAATAAAGCATCTGTCTTTGATAAACATTACTTTCACACTCTGCCCGTAACGGCAACAGAGCACTCAGCCCGCCGGCTCCCGTGAAGAGAAGGGGAATGAAAGAGTTCGGCACTGGAAAGAGAAGACTATCTCACGTTAAGAGTGCTCCCCCTCGCAGCAGTTTCCAACACAGCAGAGGAATTAGAGGCCTCATATTTCAGGGTCATAATTAGAGGATGTGGAAAGCTGCATTGATTTATGTGTTCTCTGGCTTCTTCACTACAAACAAAAATCAAACGGCAGACGCTGCGGTGCCTCAATATTTCAGTCAGCTAGCTTTACCGCTCTGGCTGGTTCCGCTGCTCAACTTTTCATGCTTTATGTTTACATTTGCCAGTGTGTGTGTGTGTGTGTGTGTGTGTAAGGGTGGGTTGTATTTTCAGGTGTATTTTCTGCAAGAGACTAACCATCTGTTCTGGGAGAGAAAAAAAAAGCTGTAAAAATGTTTTAAAAGAGTTAGCGCAGTAGCCCTGTGTCTGTAGGGAAATGGAGGCCATGTTAGAGGAATGACCTTTGATCCTTTTCATGGGCGTGAAATGGGCTCTCCCAGACCTGAGTTGAGCCTGGGCGTGTGTATGATTCCCTATGTGTGAGTGATAGCTTGGCATGAAATGAAGACTTTTTTTACGGATGTCAATCAGGCTAATGACCCTTGTACATGGGAATGGCTGAAGTGGACTTTGTTCCCATGCGCCTGAGTTCTTAAAAAAAAAAAAAAAAACGCACCCAAAATGAAAGTCTCTCATACGCACAGATAGCCACTCTGGGAAAAACACTATTAGAGTGATTAAGGGAGCAGTCAGTCCTATCGCGGCAGCTGCTGTTGTGATATGGATGGAAGCATTATCTCCAATTGGCCACTAATGAGAAGCTGGAGCTCCTTTTGTTCTTTGGCTGCATACAGCAACAGCATTACGCTGTTAGCAAGTCGATACCTCTGGCAACTGTGTTTTGACCGAGACTGCTAGAGAGTATCATGTGTTATGTATTATCTGTTACTCGGGTCTTTGGGGACTTGCCTTATTTCTGGAGAGGTGAAATGAGCATTGCCTTTAATAGAATTCACATTTTATCCTTCAGACAAAGGCAATAATGTTGGCTCAGAGCAAACACTGTCAGGTGCTTGGCTGAGGGTTATCAGCCTTCTCGGTGGACGAGCGCTGATATTAGATCAGCTTAAGGCTGTGCAAGTTGTGTGTTAATGTTTATTGCATTATAGGTCTGTGTATAATTGCTATTGCAACATGCACTCATGTTTTTTTTTTTAGTTTTGATGTGAATATTCTGAGCAGACTGATTTTATGTTTTAAAGTCAATGTGCACCTGAAATTAAACACATAACTGTCCCATATCAATACGTATAAACAAGTGTGAAAAAAAAAACCTGGAGCAGCTGCACATGAGCTTAAGGTCATATAATGTTAAGCTTGTGTAATGGTTTAAATTGCACCACTCTGGAGCAATGGATCAGTATTCTCTGCAGGAAAGGAGAACAATCCAATACCTTTTAGAGTGAGTTGGAGTTGTGTTTGCGAAACAGAACTAATCATCCAACATGCAGCATCCAATATCCACCTACCATACATATGTTTACACGTCTGAATGCCATTAAGTCTTATATCTTTTCCCGTTTACTCTAAAGCCTTCCCAGACGAGTCAGAGCTGGGGGACAATCTCCTTATTTATTTCCTTCATTAGAGAAGGAATACTGAATGAGCAAGTGTCCACAGTCACTTTGTGTTCAGTGTATAATGTAAGTGACAGTAGTTAGAGTGGAAGATGTATCTCTGTGTACTTTTGGATTTGAAGTGAAGTGCCTTAATTTATAAAGCTACACATTTCTTAAGATGGAACTGACTCCAAATTCAGGAGACCACTAACTGAATGAAACCTCAGACTGAAAGTGATACACACTTAACATACACTAGACTTCTTACTCAAACATACCATTCCACCTTAAAAGAAGCAGAGCTTCTGAATTAACGCCAACATTAGTGGAGAGTTTGACTTGCAGCAGTATTGCAGTATGCAGCAATGTAAAAGCAGTATGATATTCATTGATTAACCTAATGAACCAGACTGCTTAAGAAAAAGGAGCTGATTTTGAGAGCAGCACTTTTATTGTGAAGTATCTGATGCATCCAGCCCTGTTGTGTATTACCCTCAGGCTTTTCTGTAGTCGGAGAGGAGCATAAAAATAGCTGACCACTGGAGTGGCCGGAGGGTCGGCTTGTGTTCCTCAACACACACACACATACAAACACACACTCGCTCACAAACTGCAGGCTCAGGGGGCAGTGTGGGCGCAGCGCAGGCAGAAAGCAATCCTTTAATACAGAGAGTTTTTAAGAAAAGAGCTGTCCAGGCAGAGAGATGATGCCTGAAGCAGCTGGCCCACTGAAGTGGCCAGAGTGACCGTGTCAGGGCCAGAGGGACTGGGGCCGACAGGCTGAGACCATCACCCCAGCCTCGGAGGCTGTTTACCTGACCTTACGACCTTCAACCTGCAAGGCTCAAACAGAGCGGAAGAGTTTCAAGTTGGGGTCAGAAAAAAGGGCCCAATTTCTCCCCTTCCACCTGTTTAAAGGAAATCAGAACATCTTTTATTCATAGGAGTGGTCCTGCTTCTGCGTCTGCATTTCTCGCCAAGGTTTTTATCACTTTGGGAAAAAAAATAAACATTGTGTGGACTTTAATGTGAAAAGGGCTAATGGAACTGACATTAATAGACACTAAGTTAAAATGTTTAAATAAAATGTTTGCTTTTAAACTTACATTTCCAAACATAATTTTCCTAAAACAACAAATGTGTTCCAAACCTATTGTCTTTTATTTGGCCAGAGGCTGTAGAATAAGAGCAAGCCCTGATCTTGCAAACATGAAAGAGCGGAACTGATGGTAAAATCACCCATTTCCCCTCTTTCAAAGCAATATGCACGTTGATGTTGTTGTTGTTGTTGTTGTGGCTCTAGGGCTGATGGGGACTGGTACAATGCACCAGCAAACACTGTTTGAACGTAAGCTATTAAAAAAAATAATAATAATAAAAAAAAAAGTGTGATATCAAGCTTAATAACACATATGGGATGGTTTCCACGGACGACATACCAAAATAAAACTTCCTGGGTGAAATCAAACTTTAGGAAATCTGTTTGTTTATTTTTGTTTTATTTTATTTTCATCCTCAACATGGGCATTAAACACAGTCCACTTGTCTAGTCTCTGATAGTTGCATATGGATCATATTTACACTGTTTATTCACAGCTAAAATTAACAACAGCTAATTTTACAGGTGAGCACTTCATGGAACTGGTTTGCCCCTCATTCACTCACTCACATACATACACTGGTCAGCCAGAACATTATGACCACCTTCTTGTTTCTGTATTTACCGCCCAGTCTCTCTATTTTTAACATTTTTTAAGGGGCTGCTACTTTAGTCTTTAACTTTTTTTTTAATAATTGTTCCTTATTGTAAACAATAGACCTTCTTTTACATTATTTAATTATTTATGTGAATCTATATTGTTTTGCAGTTCTATTTTGACATATATTTTTTTTACTTACATAAAATTTTCCCCCATTTTCTTCTTTTCCCCAAAAGGTTCATGACTATTTATGGCCAAACAGACTTGCCACTAGTGTGGGGTGCGGGGGGCATTCAACTTTATCTATTCCAGAATATTCTAGAGTAACAACTGTCTAAAGTCATTCTAAAGTCTTTTTTTTCCACCAAATGGCAGTGGAATGTGGATTCTGTCCCCGCAGCTGTTGGGTGGAATGAGGGAACCTTATCTCAGATGAAATTCTTCAGTTCAGTCCACATTCCAAATCCTGGAAACATGCATAAGGACCAGGACCGGCACGAAAACTTGCCATCTAACTTTAGCACTGAGGGGTCAAGGCCATCACTGAGCAGACTGTCCTCTATGAGTCAGGAATCTGTGTCGGTCTGAGGTTAACCACCAGCATTCATCAGTCATGTCTTATCTGGGTTTTGTTCTTGTTCCAGTAGGAGGTGGGTGGTAGAGTTTGTGTGCGTGTGCGAGTGTGCACGTGTGTGTGTATATATATATATATACATACACACACAAGCGGGTACAGGTAGGAGAGACAGTATGGTACTATACTCAGTCAATCAATGCCAGAGAACAACACACACACACACACACACACTCTCTCTCTCTCTCTCTCTCTCTATTAACAGTGCTAATCGCTCAAGTGTGTGCGCGTGTGTTTGTGTTTGTTTGTCTGTGCCACACACAGATTTTGATTAATTGCAGGAGAGTCCAGGAGAGTGTGTCCAAGGAGCCATTGAGTGTGTGTGTGTGTGTATGCACGCGTGCACCTACAGAGAGGAGGTTTCACCGGTCCACCTCCCAAGGTTTTGCAAATCCGAGGATCAATAGCTTCCTTGAGCTTTGTTTGTGTGGGCTGATCAGGATTACTGTGAGACTGTGTGTGTGTGTGTGAGAGAGGTTTGTGCTGGGCCCTGTTAAAAGTAAAATCCCCAAAGACATTGATGCTGTCCGATTAAGGCACAATATATTGCAGAGCATATCATTTGTTCTTCATTATCACGATATTGGTTTTGTAGTATTAATATTGCTGAGGGATGCAGAACATAAATGGGCTTTTAGGGCTGGCTTTATGTCATAAAACCTTCATGCAGCTTGTAACTTGCATAGTTTATGTTTTGTTAATATATTTATTAATTATTGATCTTATTTTGTGTGTGGGTCCCAGTAAATAAGCAGTAAATATGCATTAGAAGAGGTGTAGACCCTGTAGACTCTACAGTGTAGTGGAAGCATACACTGTATCTAATTGGACCAGCTCAAACATCTGCATTCATCTATAAGAAGTAACCACAATGTGTTTTTCACAATGTGGCTTTTTTTTTTCATCACCTCACTTTTCCTCCATCTCCTCAGCAGGTCCTCCACTCCATCAGGTCAGTCTGAATCCGCCTCACTTTTCTCCCTGCGGTCAGTTATTGTGCCAGACCCGCAGTTCACACATCCCCTGGCCTCAATTAGCGCAGGAGTTTCAACTATTGAACTAAGCTTACATTCTGGAGAGCAGCTAATGCATTAGTAATTCGCAGAGACCCTTATTAGAATTCCAGATATTTTTTCCCCCCGCTTCCCTCTCTCTCATTCTCTTTCTCTCACTCTTCAACTCTCCATGAGTTCGAGTTCTTTGCTGCGGCGGTGGGCTCCCAGTTGGCGCTGGTTGTTTGTGTAGGGGATTTGTACGAGGCTGTAATTAAAGCGGCGCAGTGAACGGCTCTCTCCGAGGGAGAGGTAGCCAGGTAGAGCCGTGGCGGCAGGACGACCATCTGTCTAGCCCTGCAGAATGCGCGGACTTAATTGGCCTTAGGCCTCCGAGAGGGCTTCTTCTGCGCTCAGAATGAGATTACATCTCTTCATTTGCATGACTTTTGTTTCGTGGGTGGATTCAGAGCTCTGGTTGGCAGGTGGCTCTCCGTTAAAAAAGCTCGCTCGCTCTCGAAGGGCTTCTGCTTCGTGTACTTAGCTGCTAAATGTGCCTGAAAATGTGCAGGTTTATAAAAAAAAAAAAAAGCAACTTTGCCACAGTTTATTTCAGACAGAGGTGAATGCGGTTTGCTTAACGTCCCCAAGTCCCTTCCAAGCCAGTACATCTATGTTACAGCTCATAAGTATGGAGCTGCTGTTTTATTCATGTGGAGTTGCTGTTTTATGGCAGTAGAAAGGCAGTTTTGTCGCAGATATGTGTATAAAATTATGCTAATATGCAAATACTCTTCATTTTCATAGGTTTCAAAAAATTAGTAGAGAATCCTGTACAGCAGGGACTCCCTACTTCAGTGGAAACCCCTCACTATGCACATTATGGGCTTTGTCTCATCAAGCCCACTTCATTCAACTCATTAACAGACTGAGACGGAGACCCCCTGGTACCCTCTACATCTCTGCATCCAAATGTTTGTAGATGTTTCTTCTAATTAGTGCATGGGGTGCAGCTACTGGACAGATATTGAACTAATTATAAACGGCTTGTATTCACTCCACAGACAAACACGGACTGAACTGTGATGCTGTAAAACAGTTGCAGCAGTTTAAAGCCATTGTGCCCAAAGCCAAGCATTGACTAAAGGAGTTTAAAGCCCTCTAGAACTGTTCTCTGGAGTGATGGAGCTTCATCCAGTTGCAGCCGGTGTGGTTTTTCCATTCTGTTACCAATCACACAACATTGGTTCCTCATTTCACTAAAGCCGTCATGGAAATGTGCATGTGTGTGTACTGTAAATTCTCTGGCTACTGATTTAACTTAGTTATAGGGGACATCAGCAAAGACTGTGTGGATCAGTGATAATGAGTTTTTAGATGTGTTCAGAATCACCAAAAGAGCCATTTCCAGCTGTGGAAAGTTTATAACACGTATTACTGAAGTTATCATAAAAATAATATCTAGAATGCCTCATATTTGGAAAAGAGATCAATGCTTTTAAAAGAACAAAAAATAGGATAATTACAGTAATTTAATAAACTCCTGTGGATCTATAAACACTAAATATCCAAATCTAGCCAAAGCTAATGAGCTACTGCACATGGTGCGAGTTATTATTCATTTTAATTATGAAACTCATGCAAATGTAGTATTTTAAGAGATTCCTAATAGGTGTGTATGCATGTTTGTACGTCTGTTTGTTACAGATGGTTCTTACGTGTGTGTGTGTGTGTGTGTTGAGTTGTGATCTGATCCCAAGTGGACTAAAGTGCTGTGGCTGTGAGTGACAGAGAAGGCCACAATGACATACGCATCAAGTGCTAATGGTGCATATCTCACTGTTAGCACACACTCACTCACACATACGCACTCACACACACAGACAGCGTCGTAAATGGTCTTGTGTGTGACAGAGCACATTGTTCAGTCACACACACAGCTGGGGGCTATGTTCCTAATTGGCCCCCAGGCACTAATGGGCACAGTGAACATCCACACACGCGCGCACACACACACTCTTCCTTGCTTACCCTCAGCTCACTATTCCCTCCTCACTCGTATGGGCAGAGAGCAGACTGGAGGGACTTAAACGGTCTGTATATGTTTGTGAGTGTGTCAGCATGTTGTTGAACAGTATTTGAGTTTTTTTTTTTTAAATTTAAGGTTTTTCTCATCTGCTCTTCCACATGGGAAGCACTGCTATACAGCGATAAACAGACCTCTTTTCACAGAGCCACTTTTTTAAATATTTAGTGACTTTTAAGAGTTGTTTCAGTCACAGTGAGTGGCTAAATGTAGACAGAAGCTGAAAGTCTGGAGTGAACAGATGCAGCGGAGTTTGAAAAATGACTATGTGCTCTTGGAAAATAGACTACAATTTTGAAATGGGCTTGGCCCAGCATGCCTGTGTGTGTGTGTGTGTGTGTGTGTGTGGTACTTGTTTCTTACATTTCATGGACAGAAATAACTAAATTTACATGTTTCATTTGTTCAAAACTGAAATTTTGTAAGTATATCTTTTTTGTTAGATATATATCAGGGGAGAAATAAGTATTTTTTTTATTTAGAATTAGAATCACTTTATTGGCCACTGTACTTGCACACAGAGTAATGTTTTCTCTGCATTTAACCCAGTACATGCAGATTTACACAAACACACACACTAGTGAGCACACATGGCCGGAATGATTGGCAGCTCTAGCCATGGTGCCCAAGGAGCAGTTGGGGGTTAGGTGCCTTGCTTATAACCTGCTGGCTCTGGGGATTGATCCGGAAACCCTCTTGTGTTTTTTATTTTTATTTTTTTTGTCTTATGTTTAGAGTGCATGTGTAGTGCTAGGCTTTGAAAATGATCCAATATTCACTGTCAGATAAACTAGCGTACAGCTACCCGGATGATGCATTGGCAAAGAGGAAATTAGGGGAAAATACTAAACCAGTTTATTAGAAGAAAGGGCGAATGAGGCCAGAGTTGACCGCGCTGGCAGGTAAAACCCTACGGATCGTTTATAACACCAGAGGGTCAGGACATCTCTTTTACATCTCTTCCTTACAGTACAGTGTCCCCATCACTGCACTCAGGCACTGGGATTTATTCAGACAACAGGGACAGTGCCCCCTGATGGCCACCTCAGACCCATGGTGCTGAGTTGCTTTCTCACAGTGAAAGTATGGACCAAAGCACCTGTGGATTGTTTTAGGACAGTGTGTTAATACACGGAATGTGCTGTATATGCAGCCCCTTGTCCTTACTGTATACGAAAGTGATGCTTTAAAAAAAATCACTCTTTTTCGGTCATATCTCTACAGTTAGTGTGTGTCATGCAGGGGACTGTCTGTTTAAGAGCGGCTGCTGTTATTGTAACAGTGTGTGAGAAAGGAGAGAAGGGAAGAAATACAGTCACTGCTGAGACCTTGGAACTGCACGAAAGCAAACATGAGCATCAGGAATTCAACAGATTCTCACACACACACACACACACACACACACACTGAAGATTCTGTTGTACTCGAGGGAAAATTATTATTGTAGTTCCCTTTCACTGCTGCATACATTTTGGAGCTTGCTGTGGAAACCTGTTCAGTACCAGAGCAGTGAGCAGTGTGTGTGTGTGTGTGTGTGTGTGTGTGTGCCCGTCCATTAATCTGTCCTCCAGTGAAGTTATGTGCTGTAGTGCTTCAAAAGAAAGGAATGTGTGCATTTGTTTTTTACCTAACACAGAGAAATTACATTGTGTGTGTGTGTGTGTGTGAGTGTGTGTGTGTGTGTGTGTGTGGTAGACCTCTGAGGGAGAGCACTCATTCGCTTGATAATAGCTCAGTCCCCAGTGAGCAGCGCTGGGATTAACGCTATGCTTTCATTCATATCAGTGCCTCCGAGTGCTACACAACTCGCCACCTCCATAAAAGCACATAATCCCTCAGTGAGACTTCAGCTGAGCTGTGCTTTTCCAAACGTATCCACCGGAACACGCAGGACAGCAGTCGTTCGTATCTGACATCTCAAACATCTGAGCTTGGCTCTGTTATTCCTGCATCTCACAGTCACATGAGAAATAGAGGGCAACATCAAAAGCCTCATCAGCTCTCTGTGAACTCCAAATCATCGTATATGGAAAAACACATACGACTCGTTCTGAAACCCATTTCTTGGGCTCGTTCTGGAGGGTGCTTTCTCAAAACTGCTCAGGGGTCAAGCAGGCAGGGACATACCAAACCAGATAATCTGACTTCAACTTCATGTCAGACCGTTTGGGCAGTTTTTAAGCTAATAGTTTCTCTAAGATTTCTGTAGCCTACTAATATAACATCATCAGACAACTTAAGACACTTGGAGGGGAGCGCTAACTGCTGACACTTTACACAAACCCAGCCAACACTAGCATTGGATAGCATCACACTGAGGGGTAGATGAGGGTTAAGGGAGGGCCATACTAGATATATTCAGAGAGAGTGAAGCCTGTTGTGCTGTATTTAGAAGAGGGGTGTCCACAAACTTTTGGGAAACACTTTAAAATAAGGGCATATTAATTAATGATCTTTAAAACAGTTTTGTGTGCACTCTAAAAAATAAAGGTGATTGAGCGATGCCATAGAAGAACCTCTTTGGTTCCATAAAGAACCATTTTTTTTGCTAAATATGTTTCAATGTGTAATGGACATAAGCTTGAGTGATGGAATAACTTTTAAAAGGTTCTACACACTCACAATCTCTTAAACAAACATTGATTTTATGAAACCAAAAGTGGTTCTTCTGTGGCATTGCTACCCTTTGTAGCACTTTCATTGTTAAGAGTGTAATAAGACAGTAATAAGCATTACTAAACCATTTTAAGTCATAATGACAGAAAAAAGAACAAATAATATTGATTTTTTAAAAGGACACTATAGTTGATGCTAGTTCTCAGTGATTCTGGGTAGGCTCCAAATCCACCGCGACCCTGAACTGGATAAGCGGTTACGGATAATGAATGAATGAATGAATAAAAGTTCTTACGAATAGCTCATTGAAACCTGATGAGTTTGGTATGGTGTACACACTCCATGAAAAATAAAACTCCTTCTGTCTTTTAGTGGCATCAAAACAAACCGAAAAAAAAAAAACATAAATAAATCAGAGTGCCAACTCAAAGCTGTTGATACAGAATGTAAATCGAGTTTAGATTCTTTGCATAACCGACTGTAATTTACTATGCAAATATGTTATTTGTATAGTGCTGCAAAACAAAAGGAATAAAATCTGACTTATATTTGAGAGCAGTGTTTGTCTTTGCAATTACGTATATTTTCCAGTTGCTGATCAGAGAGGGAGGGTATGAACAGTGCTGAGCTTAATGATGGAGGATGATGGAAATGTAGAGCCACTAATATCAGATTACAGATGAGCTTTAATCTCCTTAACAGGGGAAGCAGATGCAGGGAAATGAATGCGCTGTCCTTACCTGCTGCAGTAAATGTGTCCGGAGCTGAATGACTGCATCTGCATTTTAAGCTGTTTTTTTCTTCCTTTCCCTCCTTTTTCCTGTTGTTGTTAAATGATGCTGCAGTGGGTTTAATAGCTGTTCATTAAGGGCATGTGGATGAAGGAAGGCCACTTTAGTGGACACAACGAGTGTAGGCTTCCAGGAAGAGATTTCCCTCTATTTCTCTTTCTCTCCCCTTTCCAAGCCACCATCAAGCTAGCACTCAGCATTCATAATGCAGCGCATTAGGGTCCATGATTGCAAAGTGCACTTTACCTGCCCAATGTGACTGATGTCTGGAGAGGTTTTTTATGGGGCCCACTGTTCTTCACTTTGTTCTGCATTTTTTTTTCTTGTTTTGTTTTGTTTCTTTTTTTCCTCTCAAGTTTCCTCATTTTCCCCCCATCCTCCTTGCCTTCCCTACACATCCCTTCCTCTCTCGCTCGCTCAGTCACTCAGAGTTACATACGGTAGAGTAAGGAAGATTGATAAAAGGAAAGAAGGCCATTTTGTCTCATGTTGAGAGCACTGTTCTGACTTCTGAAGGGCCTTTGAATTTTTTCCTCCTGGATTACGGTCCTCCGGCCCATTGTGCGGCAAATATTAACCCCGCGGGCGCGGTGGCCATCCCCTCTGTTGGAAAATGAGCCTGAGCTCGCAAACAGATAAAAGCATGCAACTCATCTCTTTTATGTCCCTTTCATGTGCCTTGGTTTGTCTTTTGCATCGTTGCCGCCATCACAAATGTTGATTTATTGGAAAATAATTTTTCCGTGCCATTTGAAAGCCAGGTTTTTCAGGCTGGAGGGGGCCCTAATGAGCTCCACCTGCCATGACAAAGAACAGATCATACAGCAAAGAGAGAGAGGGAGGGAAAGATGCACATGGGCCGTTCCAGACAGATACATACGCCCCCACTAAATTGAATTTGCATCCTTTTTTTCCTTTTCCCCTTTCTCTGCGGGAACGTTTCAGCGCGTTTTGTGCCGTTGTGTTCGAACGCAGCGATAATTGGATTTCTGTTGGAGCAATGAGAGCACTACGACAAATTGTTTCTCCCACCTTGAATGAAAAATTCGATGCATGTCACCAGAAAACTAAGCATTTACCGACTCAGAGTGGAAAACAAGAGAGAGAAAGTACGAGTGAGGGGAAGGGGGCCAGTAGGTAAGCAGCTAAAGCTGGAAAACATGGGGGTTTCTCAGCCAGCACTTGGAGCATTGTTAGAGCCTGGTTTAGGGAAACACCTGTTAGGCCTCCAAACCTGGCCCAAAAACTCTGTCTGTTTACAGTACAATCCTCCTGCTCAAGCTTGTGCTGAAAATCTGAGTTTGTACATGTGCCATGTGCATGTGCTTTGGCCAAAAGCAATTATTCTAGAGCCATTACACTTAGGTGTGGGCGATATGGCTGAGTTTCATTCACTCATTCATTTGCTTTGTGGCTGAAATACAAGATGATATTCATTTCAAACGTTTCTAAGGAAGCCATGTTTAAAATGACCGTACTGTGAATGTTTCAAATAACAATAGTATGCAATTTGTCATCGTAATATTCAGGTTGAGCTCATCATATGAATAAAATTTAATTATCTGGCTAAAATATTCATATTTAATAAAACATGAGCTTGGTATATCACTTTTATTGCCAATATTTGTCTACTTCATTCATTCATTCATATGTTCTTCATTCATTCGTCGTCTGTGACATCAGCACTATTACTAGCAGTATTCAGTGTATTTTTAAAATGATTCTAGTTGTACTAAAATAATCATATAATAATATCAGAATTGAAAGTTTATAGAGTTATAGCCTTTTAACATAATGGCAAAATGGCCTGTCTAAAGGACTCTAAAGAATAATATCCTTACAAAATTATGATGAAATTCAAGATTTTATGATGCAATTAATATCTTACTGGGGGAACTCTGATCTAAGTGTGGGATTTGAGATTTCACAATGCACTGAACTGTGTCCTAAAGCGCTCTGATGTAATTGAGGAGGTGTCAGAAATGTATACTTCTGTCTTATTGAGGCCAAGGTTTATGCAGCATTGCTGTGCATGTTCCGTTCTGTAGAATATTTCATATTCTCCCTGCTCCCAGAGGTATTTGACTTTGGTGAAGAGCAACAGCGAGTGCAAATTGAAAGACTTTGTCTGACTAGGAAGGGGGAAAAAAAAGTTTGAATTTGGCTCACACAGGCAGTGGTGGGGGGAATGAATAGTCCCCTTGAGAGTATGTTTGTGGTCCTCGGGGCTAGGGTTTGAAATGCAAGGCCATGTCTCAGCTCAGGGGCAAAGCCTCACCTCAGATAGAGAGAAATCTCTCAATACGCACGACAGGATAGCGCAGAGCTGAAAGTGCCAGCATTGATCTGAACTACCCAGTAACTCTGCAGAGGGAGAACGAGCGAAGAGAGTGGGCTGAGAGAGAGAGAGGGAGAGAGAAATACAAAATATATGCTGAAATATGTGCTCTCGCTTGACCTTTTTCTTTTCTCTCCTTTTCCTTCTCTCTGTTTTCTGCCTTTTTTAACCCAACTCAACTGACCTTACTTCCTCTAATAGACATGTGTCAATACATTATGCTCAGCTCCAATGCTGGACACCGTTTTGCTATTAGACACTGCCGTACAATTAGACCCACTTTGCTAAAGTAGACATTGCTCGCTCATAGTAATGCTGGCTTCCTTAAGTGAGGGGTTAGCCAATCTGTTCAGCTCCGATAGCAATCAAAGTGACTGGAGACTGTTTGCATAGCATTAGCTTCGCCTTAGTGCAGCAGTGGGTCTACTGCTGACTGCAGCAGCTTCCATGCCAACTGGATTGCGATCACAGGCAGCAAAAGCTAACAAACTGCTAGCTTTACTCTTCATTCTGAACGCTGCACG
Organism: Hoplias malabaricus; assembly: GCF_029633855.1. NCBI lineage: Eukaryota > Metazoa > Chordata > Actinopteri > Characiformes > Erythrinidae > Hoplias > Hoplias malabaricus. The sequence goes on from NC_089817.1 coordinate 14,583,404, forward strand.
TGCCTTGGTGATTAAGCCAACACTGTTTCCTATTTCCAGTCTTTTTCTTTGCATAACTTAATGCATTTTTGTCCTCAGAAGTTTCTAAAGTAGTCATAATAAAGAATCACAGGGCAACAAAGCTAAATGCTAACTCTGCCAGCTTTGCTTTTGAATATTACTATTGTTTATTATTGTGTGCTTTATTTTATTTAATTATTTCCTGAGAAGTTTCTATTCCGGTGAAAATACTTTGAACAGGAAATATCTGACCTGCCTTGGCATTGCTCGTTGTCTGAGAACATGCACATTTCCCATCAGAGCAGCCATTTTGTGGGGCACATTACAGGCAGGGTTATAGAGGAATGAGTTTAAATTAGATTAGAGCAATAACAATGAATCTGTGCCCTTTTCCGCCTCAGAGTCCAGACTGCCTGCTTTCTGTGGCAACGTAATGCTGTTCTTAGTCCCAGAACAAAACATGGCAGATCTCTCTATATTTCTCATTATTTCTCATGCGCTGTCTCTCTCGCGTGCTCCGTTTCTCTCTCTGAGCTCATCTTAGCTTTCAGCGCTGCTTAAAGTCATGTCACGAGTCACTGCCTGTAGCACCATGTTTGTTAATGTCTGATCATCCATGCCAGGAATGTGAAGAATGCCAGAGCCCCCAGCCGTTAAAATGTCTCATAGTAATGAAACATGTCCTGACAGAGTAAGCACAAGGTGTTTTCACTCCTCCCCCCCGTCTTCACTCATCTTTTTCTATACTGAACTGCATTCCTAAAATGCAATTCTGTATCAAACGGTACAAAAGGCATAATTGACTGCTGGCAAATCTGCAGGTGTGCCACCTTCTGAGATACTGCTGCAACCTTAGTTAGATTTTCAGCACAGACTATAACATTACCAGGGAGATCATAATGTAACACGTTAAAAGCTTAGTACCACAATGAATCAATAAGGACAACTCAGAGTTTTAGTAGTAGTAATAATAATAGTAATAATAATAATAATAATAATAATAATAATAAATACAATCTGTCAGAAAACTATGTGAAAGAGAGTCTTTTTAAAACATATACATCAAATTTGTGTAAACGTTTTACAATTTTCAAACTACTATTTATCTATTGTGATAATGGCTAATGGCACTAGTCCTTCACAAGGTGACACACCTATGGACACTTTTAAATAGCCAATCTACCTACCAACAGGTCTTTTTGACTGTGGGAGGAAACAACAGCACCTGGAGGAAACCCCTTTGGACATGGGGAGAACACATCAAACTCCTCACAAACAGTCACCTGGAGCAGGGCTCGAACCCCCAACCCCAGGTCCCTGGAGCTTTGTGACAGTGACACTACCTGTTGATCCACCATGCCACCTTTTAATATGACATGAAGGATCGTTGATTTTAAACTGTCAAAAAAATAAATAAATAAAGGTAAATTAATTAGATACTGCTAATGCATTTGGCCAATTTAGAAATATATTAATTTCCAAATGTATAATAACGCAGTTGTCACTAAAATCTAATTAAAGTGTCTGCAGCTTTATTCAGTGTAACCGTACATTACAATATAAAGCTTTGAAAACTCTTGGCATTCCCTCAGTGAGCTTCATAAGGAGCCACCTGGGATGTTTTTCTAACTCTCAGTTTTTCCAACAGTTTCACAGAAGTCTGAGCACATGGCATTATGGCATTTTAAAAAACCTTTCAACTTTGTATCTAATTGTGTTTTTCTTGGAAATAATGTCAAACGTAGAAGCACACACATTTTAGACTGAAATGTTTCATCTGGTGCATCTAAACTAGTATCAGTTATGATCATACTGGCTTTTAAGCCTAGGTCTTCAGTGGTGTGAATCCGAATGTGCACATGGTGCTATAGTGGGAAGGATACAAGAAAGAAGCCTGCCTTTTGGCTCTTGATCTCAGCAGCCAATCTATCAGCTCTCCCAACACTATAATTCAGGGTTTGAGTGTTTCAGGACTGTTCCTCGCTTCAGGTTACTCCAAATAACTCTGATGGCTCTCCAGATGCATCTCTCTCAGGCTGCATTTGGGGAAAGAGCTGGATGCAGGACAGCTACACTTGCCTTGACTGGAACTGAAGAAGCTTTCTCAGTTGGAGGACACTTGTGCCAGCTGGTTGGCAGGGCTAGAGATGTGGCTGAAGCTGCTCTGGTGCTCTGACCACCTTTTCTCATATCTAACATATGCATATATTTAATTTATTTGTATTATTTTTTTTAAATAACAGGATTCCCCCCGACAGTAGTTCACATTAGTTATTTTAACATTCATAATTTTTTCACTGAACTACATCTCATATTTTGTTGAGTCATAGTTCCCTTTTGTTTATTTTAATTCTGCTATGTGCTGCTGCTTAGTAGTGGATGAATTCCCCAGTTTGAGATTTTCTAAGTCTCAAGGTTTTTTCCTCGTGCCATGGGGTTGTTTCTGGTGATTTAGTTTGTTTCTTTTTCTGAAACAGTTTTGAAATATTTCTTAAAAGTATGGTCTATTAAACAAAGGCCCAGGTGTAAAAACATCACAGTAAGATGGAAGGATGAATTAACTGAGTAATGATAGCTTGATTTAATGAAAAGGAATTACATGTATACAGCTAGCTTAACGACACTTTTTATGTAATTCAGAGGAGGTTTCCTCATCATTTGCTAGCTCTCTGGTTTGTGTGAGTGTTAGAAAAAGCTCCTGTATTTGTACACATGCCTGGCTTGGTAAATAGGGGAAAAACTAAGGGTCTTAGCCCGAAATGGCTCAGTTACAAATGACTTAAGGTGGAACTGACTCCAAATTTTGGAGACTGCTAACTGCATAAAAATAAACAAACCGCTTATCCAGTTCATGGCTGTGCTGGGTCAGAAGCATACCCGGAATCACTGGGCGTAAGGCAGGAACACACCCTGGAGGGTGCTGAATAAACTTACAGACAAGTTTAACTTCAACCACAAACAAGCTATAGTCTGTTACTTACTGAAATGAACATACAGTTACACCTTAAAAGATGTGGAGCTTCTGAAGGGAAACAAACAGTACTTCCCTAGAATTGTCCGTGTTCCCTTTAAAGCATGAACACTGCTGAACATGACACACACTATTAGATACAGTAAATACAAGCTGTTATTAAACAAGACACCATTTGTCTCATCAGCTTAATTCATAAATGCAAATAGCTTTGATTTTGATCATAATTAATAACCACATGTTTGCATTTATCCTAATACAGAATCACGGTAAGTCAATAAGCCACTCAAGGCTGTACAGTACACTAATTTTACCATGGTTAAGGGGATTCGCATAATGACTTACACTCCTTATCTGTGATTAAATCACAGCACCTTGGCCTTGAGTGGCTTATAGCTTTAATGTATAAAAACATATAAACTTAATTGAATCTGAATTCATTTTTTCTATTATTGGGTGGGAGTGGCCTGGGGGTTTAGGTCAGTGGGCAGTGGGCAACAATCTGCCTCTCCATGAAAGCCATCAGGCAGATGGTGAGAGGGAGGCTGAGAAAGACTTAAGAGAATGGAAGGGAGTAGGAAAGTGTGGGAGAGACTAAGAGGTAGAGAGACAAACATTACGAGGATGTGAGATTGAGCTCAGGCAGCCAGAGGCAGTGTGGATGGCCTTGCCGTCCACCGAGAGTGGCTGCTCCTCATTTCATCAAGTCAATTATTTCAGCACTCCAGGCCCCATGTTGGGCCACTCCCGAAAGCCCAGGCTGGGTGGACGGGTCAATTAGCCTGCATGCTCCACCAGAGCAGCGCTGGAGGGAAGTACGCCAAAAAATATGTGATTTTCCTGTCTGTCTGAAGTTTAATGAAGACCTCTAACAAAAAGGCTGCCCTTAACTGGCTCTGACATTGCTTGTGTACCTGTAGTGTGTGTGTGTGTGTGTGTGAGAGAGATGTCCTAATCTATTACCTGCTACTTGTTATCAGTGCTAGGCTTAACAGCCAGGGCATTGATCCTGTTCTTCTGCATTGTAAAGAAGAGCCCATTCCAGCTACTGCTGCTACAATATGGTTTTCCTCTGTTTCCAATTCAGACTAAAGTTAGGAGCCCAACAGGTAAATTAGGATAAATGTATAAATACATTTCAAGTTTTGGCCTCTTTTCCACTGCAGGGCTGAATGGTTCTGAGCATGGAGGGTAATAGTTCTGGTAGCTTTTCCACAGGGAAGCTGTTTGGCACAGAACACTTGCAAACCATGCTGAGCTAACCTTACTTTTGGACATAGAACAGTTCTGTTTGGGAGCCTTAAATGATGTAGGGATGCACTGATTGACTCTAAGACTTTTGCTGCTTAAACAAAGTTATTATGCAATGCAAGTTGTTTACAGTTAATTAAAAAGGACAATTTCTCCCTTTATTTTTTTTAAAACATGTACTACATGGATTGTTAATAGCTATAACATACCTATAACAGACCACAAGCCCCTTTTGTTCAGTATTTACGCAATGTAATCTACAACAGAATTTTAGGGCCTTGGCTTCAGGGAGGGAAAAATATATTCTGAGAATAAAGTCAGAATACTCCAAGAATAAAGTCAGCATAATTGTAAGACTAAAGTCAACAAAATCAGTATAATTCAGTGAATAAAGTAGTTTCACAGGATACAATTACGATCCAGATCGATCCAGAAAGAGTGGAACTCCGGCACCCTGTGCTGAAAATGCACTCCAGTGCAGAAAATTAGGCTTTATTGTGTTATACCTTATAGAAATATACAATAAACTAAAGCCGTATATATGGCTGTCAGTGGCTGCTCTGATGGGGTCAGTCATAAGGTCATGTGGATGGATAATAAATAACTCCGTTCACTTGACTTCTTATTTTAAAACTCACTCTGTGGCCCCCAGTCTGAGAGTCTAATGTCTATCTTAATATTCACTTAAAGCTTATTGTCCAAACAGTGTTTCTCTAATTATTTTGACTTTATTCTCGTCATTTTTTTTCGGCTTTATTCGGAATCATATGGACCCGTTTGGCCCTGCAATGGAATAGAGGCCTTTGTGCCGTTCTTTGAGTGTCCCTGCTCTGAATCCATTCACTGGAGCGAGTCTTTTAAGGTGAATAAACATGTAAGTAGTAGAGATCCATCTCTCATGAAGTCTCCAGCCACCATCCAATGGCTTGTCCCCACTCAGCACATGATTATTTCGTGCTTTCGAGATCTGAGCATTATCACACTATTAGTCTAGTCAAGCTTACAGCACAGACAAGACCTGCAGCCTGATGGTCTATGTCAGCAAGTGCGAAGGTTCTTTTAGTATGTGGCTATAGTTGTTTCTCCCCTAATCAAGCACCCACTGGCAGTCTGTTCTGTCCTGGGCTTTGTCAGTCACAGAGACAGGCCAATTACTGATGCTGTCTCCAAGAGCGGAAGCATGTTTCACCATATGTCTTAATGAAAACACCACACGCGTGGCTCTGTTTGCCAGTCCGTGTGGGTCATCGTAAGCCTACGCGTCCTCTGGAGCTAAATCAAAAAGGGAGCACTATTGTCCAGTCCAGTTCCAATTGTGCAAATATTTGTTCATATTTCTAGGCAGCATCGGTGAGGGAGTGAAAGTCAGAAATTACTTTGGAGCTCAGCAGAACAGCGCAGCCTTTTGCCCAAATTGACTAGCTTACTTCAGCCCTGGCAACGGTGTTGGAGTGTCTCCTTCTGCTCTTTTGAGTGGAGTGTCTCATGCTCTTTTTCTGCTGACTAACTGGACTGGATATTTGTGCGATCACGATCAATCTCAATTAAAGCACATCAGACCTTTCCTATCTTTGGGCTTCCCCTGGGGAGTAAGGGACAGCCAAGTGAAGTGGGTTCCAATATGATAGAGAGAGAGAGAGAGATATTAGGGTTGTGGAAGGGTTGAGCAACGGCTCCTGAGGCAACACGCTTCCTTTTTACTGTGAAATTGCATTCTCCCGTCATCACTGAGATGATTACAAGGCTTCAGCGCTGTAAATGCTTCCAAACAAAGCGCTTGAATCGAGCGGCCTGCGCCTGACCAGAGACATCACTGCAGCGCTGACAGCTCCGCCGGCCGCTCCCTAATGCTCACTGAAGACAGAGAATCTGGCAGCCTCACCGTCTCGCAATAGAGATAACGAAAAGAGAAAAAAATAAAAGGTTTTCATCTGTGGCAAAGCGGAGATTTCATTTTCCTTCAATCGTTTCCCATCTGCTTGACTGAAATGAACAGCCGCATGTTGGACCAATTGATTTTGATGCTCAAGTTGTTGATCCTGCATCCAGCTGCATTAGTAACAACCTTCAATTAAGCTTTACAAACTGCCACTTACTGTCAGTACAGATGGTGGCGTAAACATGCTGATGGCTGATATTGATGCACATGCAGTCATTGTTTTGGCATTTTAACCGGAGACAACATCCATTAAGTGGTCTGTGCTCAGTCCAGACGACCTGAGCTCCTCCGCTGGGAACTGGTGGGGCGTCTCGCTTTAAGAGAGGTCACAAGACGTCACAGATGGCACTTGTGCTCATATCAGATACTTCTCCCTCTGGGTGGGGGGTGGGGCGAGAGAGAGAGAAATGGACACTTTTGTTCAGAACGTGCAGGACTTTTAACCTTGCCTCCCAGAGGAGTGGACCACTCTGCCAAGGCCCTGTTTAAAAATTCAAGAGTGAAAATAAAGGAACAGGTCCTGTTGAAAGGATCAGATCACAAAGCAGAGTTTTAACGCTTCGATTTTACCCGCGGATGATGCTCACATATCAACCAATGTAATACTTATGTCTGCCTTGACAGCCTTTTAGAAGCCACTGATCCATCTTTTCCCTAATGCCTCATTCCTCCGGGAGGACTCGGGAAGACTGACTCCAGATATAGATCCCGAACACAATTACTTTTAAAAGCACTGCGGAGCTGAATGTGGAAAATGTTGGAGTTGCATGGGGTTGGGGAATGACATGGTGTCATTATTGTGAGAAATTAAATTAAGACTTATTATATATACGAACACACACACACACACACACACACAGAAAAAAACCTTCTTGGTAACTACAAGGATGCATATTGTTAAAAAACATAATTGCACCATATACACACATATATTCTTTCCCCCGCAGTTCTATAAAGAAAGCTTATAAATAGTCAGGAAGAGAAGAGAATTGATTGTACCATTAGCTAACACAATGACTTCAGAACAACTGACCCTACTCTTTTTTTTAAGAGTAAATTTAAACAGTTTGTCCCTTTAGTGAACAATACTGTATATGCACTGTACTATTTCCTTTGATGGTATACCCTTTAATGTACAGGGTGAGCCAAAAGACGCAGGACAGACACCCTTATATTTCAGAAACGAAAGGGAAAATGACATAGCCGAATACCCCAGCAAGTAATGTGTGAGGGGTCCTATATTTTAGGCTATGTCCAGAACATGGCCGCCATCTTCAAAGCAGGCGTACTGTATCAAGTGCAAGTTCCTCCAATGGGAAAATGGTCATGTAGCATATCACAGAAGACCAGAATTGTCTCAGAAATTGACTGCTATAATCAGATTTGCAATATCTCCTGTGGTTCAAAGGTTATCAACCAGAACCTAAATGCTTAGCGCCATCTTCCATCAGAATGGATGTTTCCTGTAGCATTTTCAGGTACCTCAGAGCATTCAGGGTCTGGTCAAGCCTGTAACAAGACATTTTCCATTTTGTTTTTGAAATAAAAAGTATCCAGTGACTTTTGCCTCACCCTCTATAGTAATACTCTATGACTATTGTTACTGTTTTGAAGATTGTGTATCATACAATTATTTCGAATGTAGTAGAAAAGTGAGTGTCTAACAATGGAATATAAGCAAGGAACTGATTGGGTTGCAGCTTTATAAACCCTTATACATTAACGTTGATCTGCTATTCTAAGACATGTGCAGATTTTGTTCTAGTCAAACATAGCCCTCTTGGCATTTATTAATGTTTATGTAACGGCATTCACAGATATGTACTTGGGTATCAGAAGAAGGCCTTTAATTTAATTAAATGTCAGATTTTTTGAAATAACACCCACTTATGTTGAACTGAGGAAACCGGACTCAGGTCCAGATGAGGTATGAATAGGCTCATGGTTGCTGCTGATAGCTGCTGATATGCACACCTTTTTTCTCTCTCTTACTCACTAACTTACATTCTCTCTCTCTCTCTCTCAAACTCCACTCACACTTACTACAACCTGAGGATCATGCTGATGCTAATTACCATCTGCTCATTCATATTACAGCACACTGCACAGACACACACACATGCCAGGCACACACCAATCGCACATTCAATTACCGTTTGTAAAAATTACTGCACTTATTTTTAGTTAAGTGCTATAATCAAGTCAAAGAGTTAGTGTTAAATGCTTGACAGCTTTAATAAAAGTTGGTATTCTGTGGCTGGTGCTGCTGTTTGGATTTATGCTGAAGAAGGTGCAGGTACAGGCTCCTGTAGGGACACCTCAAACCTCAGGAAAATCAAACTGTGTCTTTATCCTTTTTAACTTCTTTGGAAGTGTGTGTGTGTGAGAGAGAGAGAGAGAGCACATTCTCACATACTGTATTATCTTACTTTCTCTGTCCGCCCCGCAGTGCTCGAGGCTTAATTGTTGTTTGTTCTGCTTCACACTATATTTTTGAAGCACACAAACTAGAATGGAACCCAACCCATACCTAGGACTTTGAGACACACTCAGACAAGGCCAGACAAGAGTTGAAAAATATGAATTCTGATGCTGTTCACACATTAATAGAGATACATATTTGTTTGTTTTTTTTTAGAATTTATTCTTCTGAAAATATTAAATTGTATTCATGTACACTACACTTTTATCTGCATATTTTTGTGGAGCTGCTGATTCAGCCAGGTAAATCAAAGTGTCCTCCCCTTTCTGATCAACTCTGCAAAGCATTTCCAAATAGAAAACGATTGCTGAAATACATATATGTATCATGTATAGAATAATGTAAAAAAAAAATGCATTTACTTTTGCTCTGGGATGGTCAGTCCATTTCTTCATTAATATCAGCAGCTTTATCTTTTCAGACCCATGGCATTGTGTGAAAGGATAGACGTTAACGTAAGAAATATCTCCAGTTCATGAGAAATTTGCACTTAGAGCTGGACAATAAATCAATATTGATATATATCGCAATATAAAATGTTTCAATGGCAATGATTTTCAATATTTACAGCGTCTGTCACCAACGTTCATTACATGATACTGCTGTCAGTAAATTGCACTCCATTTTAAAATTTGTTTGAAAATATTTATGTTTATATGATGGTGTATTTATATATGGTGATGTCATGTTGCTTTCAGTTATTAGCAGTTTTTCGGTGGCTTTTTAATCATTCATATCGATATCGGAATTATATTGTATTGACCGAAATTAAAAAATATATTGTGATATACATTTTGGCAGTATCGTCCAGCTCTAATAATGTTTAATGTAAATTTTAAATAATATGCATACATACATTTGAACAAGAGCGCTCCTTCACACACCCTTGGAGTGAAAGACAACTGCCGTGCATCTTGCCTCTCCTCACAAGGCCACATTTTTGAGGACACAGTCAACTAATCAAATTCCAGCTCAGTGCTGCCTTTAGTGTGAGCTTCATTAATTCCATTCCCCCCTCCTGTCCGGATGCATCTCATTCCCTCTAATTGATTTAGGCTGTATCTTATTAAGATCCCTGTAAAGTTCCAAACTGGCAGCAAAGAGCCACAGTAAGGCCCTTTCTGCTGGTGTCTCATAGATTAGAACCTGCTGAAAAAAAAGCCTCCTTCGAGATGTGCTAGGACCTTGTTATACAAAACATAATTACTACTCAAATGAACAATGGACCTCCTTCAATAGAAACCTATTTGGAATTCAGAGCTTTTTAGGAATATTCTGCTTTTCCTCTATGTAACACTGATAGAGACTAGTGCCAAAAATTGCAAAAACAAGCACGTGGGCAAGTCATTCGCTTTCTTAAGAAAACAAAAAAAGAAATAATGTTAAAAAAAGAATCACAAAAGAAACTGGAATGACAGCAGTGCTTTTAAAGAAGAGTGCAAGAGTGGATTAGCACTGCTTCCAAATGAAAGAGTTTTAATCTGTACAAATGTATTTTTGTCTCACTTTATAAAGCTGTGCGTTGTGATGAGCCTCTGTGATCATGTCTTGGATCAGTGAAGTGAGATTCAGAAAGGAGTATAACTAGCCTCTAGTTTATTCTAAAGACTTCAGTGACATAGTAAAAACCTAGAAGCATTTATTATTAACCTATCCATGTATCAGTTGTAGCTGCTGGTGTGAGGACAAGCCTTTAGATAAATCCCTTTTCAGAATTATTGGAAATTCCAAAAAACATGTTTATTATCTATTTATTCCCAAATACCAAGAAATGTGTGGGCTTTTTCTTTGATACCAGGTAATTTCCATTCTTTTCCTTGTTTTGACTGATTACAGAAGTTGAGGGAATAATCTTGTGATGTGAAAAGAGATTGATTTGTATATTGAAACAGAATATGCATAATGGTAAAAAGAAATGCTGTCCCCACCATTGTATTCATTCATTCATTTCCCATTCTGTTCATGGTCACCGTGAGCCAGAGCATTTTAAATGTAGTCAATTCAACTCAATTTTAAATTTAGTTGAAAGAGGTATATGCTTGCGGTTGATGTCGTGTTTCTTGTTTGTCCTTTGTCTGATTTTTATATTGTTTATATTGACATCAGGATTATATCATATCGACCAAACGTTTGGCCATATCGTCCAGCTGAATTTAAAAATAGCATTTTTAAAGTGGAAGGTAGATGCTATATTAAACTGGTTGTTGGGAATGTGTGGATAACATCTCCACCTTCAGCATAACAGACTGGGGTTCAGTTCGACATCTACACAAGTAAGCTACACCACAGCATCAAAATAAGAGTCCTCCTTGGGCAAGACTCCAAACATTGACCCAGCTTGGTAACAACAGTTACATCTGCAAAACAGCATCTGCCAAGTGCCATGGTGGATTAGTCTGTAGGGACTTTTTGCCCATGTGCTAGCCCAGCCTCGCCCCAGTTGAATGGGAAAGAATTTGACTGTAGGCGGGGCATTGTCAGGTCAGGTCTATGATTAGCAGCGAGGAGATCTAGTCTGTTCCATATGTCCCGCTGTGCTCCAGTCTGAGTTGGCTGCTGGTAATAAGGCTGATGCTGGAGTTTAGAAGAGTGGAGGTGAAAATAAACACACAGCAGGGAGGCAGGGTGCTACTCTGCCTCGCTGCCATTTTTAGCGGATAATAAGTCAGGGGCTGATGACGGCCATGGCAGCCTCGTTTTGATGAGTCACAGGCTCGGGAGCAGGGCAGATTTCCCAAGTGCCAGCTCAACTGTCGTGTTGCGCTCTCTGGCTCTCTCACTCTTTCGTTTTCTCTCTCTCACCCTCTCTGATGTATTCCTTCTCTCTGCTGCACTCTATGGAAATGCAGCATGTCTGCTCTGGTGGTGGCTTGTGGAAGGTTTTAGGTCAATATGATGGCATGTTATGAGTATTATGACGTTGAGCCACAAATATAACCACAAGTGTTGTAAATACATGTAGGACACTTTGGTGCATATCAAATACGGACAAATTACAATGAAAAAGTGTAAACAGCTCAGGGAATAATAACTGCAGAATCGGCTTAGTAACAAGTAGCTGATTTGCCCATTAAGCCATTTTCTTGCTTTATTCCTTTAGTTCTTCTACTTTCTCCATAATTGCACTCAGTTTTACATAACCTTTTTCCAAAACGCAGCTTTAGTACTTTGAATCCATTTTGGGTTGTTAACAAATATAAAATTTTAATAGCGTCATAAATATGTGAGGCATATTGAGTAGTATGATAATATCATACCCCCCAGTATTCCTGTGCCTTTCCAAGCTAATGTACCTCTAGCTATGTTTCTAGTAATATTATCCACAGTGGCAACAGCCATCGCCTTTGGGAGGAAAGGTGTTCTTTGAAATCCATTTTTTTAAAGCCTTGTAGTCTCTTCTAATGAGTCCTGTAGCCTTGAGGAGGTGCCCATGCTGTATCAGCACTAATGCGATCATGATCTCAAACTCTTTCTCATATAGAGCACCTTCTGTTTGTGTTCCATTTAGAAAGGAAGCAGAGCTTCAGAGATTCCATTACTGGGGATTGTGTGGGTTAGGCAGGTGAGAGCTAAGGCAAGACTATGGGATTTTAAGAATCTAGAAATTATACTAACGAATATGCTTTAATCTGGGTGGCACTTTAACAGTGGCTTAACAGATTCAAGTAGATTTTTTTGGCCAAACAGTGCTTTATTTACTGATACACTGAGTAAAACTGACACTTGCTCATCCAAAATATCTCCTGAACATGAGGATATTAAAAGAATTAAAAGGAGTTTGATTTACACAAAAATATATATATATATATATATATATATATATATATATATATATATATATATATATATATAAAGCTTAGGAAACCTTCCTTAGGAAAAAGTATTAGAACAATCACAATAGGAGTTCTGAGAATAATAAATTAAGAATCAGTGTGAGGCTGAGTAGGTGTTGATTGACAGCTTAGCATTCATTGTATATTTCTAGAAATGCTCCCACATAAGTGTGAAAACACATTGTCCCCAGTGATTAGTTGTTTTTCTCATTAGAGAAGTCTGTTTGTCAGTGTGAGAGTCTGTTTGACAGAGTAAAAAAACAAAGCATTAAATTCATTTGTTCATATTCTGAACGCAGCCTGGACAGGGCACTTTTTTGAATAGGCAACTCACCTATAACTATGTGATTTTGGACTATGGTTCAAACTGGATCATCTGGCGGAAACTCATGCAGACACAGGGAGAACACAACAAACTCCTAACATACAGTGACCCGAGGCAGCCCCAGGACCCTAGAGCTGTGTTGCAGTGACACTACCTGTGTGCACCTCCATTTCACTTAAAGAGTTATGCTGGTGCTATAATGTAGAAGTTTTTTGACGATACCGATAAATCCACAGAACTTTAATATCGACTGATATTTTAAACCAACTGATATATTTGTCTGGATCTAGCATTTGCAGGTTGACTCTGTGGATGGTCTGTTGAGAGAACATTAACGTTATTGGCAGCATGTATTCAAAGTAGAGGCACTGTGGCGAGAACAAATAGCTCGGTCTAAAACCCTCCTGCTGCTACAAGGAACAGCTGCAGGGCTTGGAGTTCTTTATTTCCTTTCTTTATTGTGGAAATATGAAACGGAACACTTGTGGTTTGATGGTCTCTGGGGTTCGTTATTCTAGCAGTAAGAGTGTGTGGAATACGGAACATATATACAGGGTGTGTGTGTGTGTGTGTGTAGGTGTCTGTTGAGATTAACTCCGTGTTTTTCTTCAGTTATCAGTGTTTGGAGGCTTTGGGGAACTGTTTGAAGCAGTGTGGCCCAGTGAGACTGTCCAGCATTCGTATGTTGAAGTTTAATCTCTAGCCTGTGAAAGAATGTAGTGGACAAACTGTAGAAAGAAAGACTTTTCGCAGTCGTTCCATTGAGCACACTGGGCTGTGTGTTCAGGTGGGCCACAGGAGTGATAAGCCAGGTCTTTTTCTGGCCGTCTGTAAACAAACCCGCACACACACCCACACACCCAAGGCAATAGTAAGGCGTTTGCTAGAGGTGGTCTGAGGAAACAAAAAAAAAAAAAAAAAAAAAAAAGACCAGCACTCATCAACAGGCTCCTTTCAAATTGAAAGAGATTGCAATCAGTCACGCGGTGGGCGAGCAAGCACTCCTCTCACACTCTTTCTCCCTCCGCAAAGAGGGGGTCTCAGATCTCAGCAGTGTTCTAACACACAGTTCCATTAACCAGCTCCATATCCTATCCCTTATCTGATAATGGTTCAGCTGCTTTATTAACTTTTTCAGCCAGTTCTTTGGCATGGTAAACACAAAATGTTTTCCTTTGTGGGGAAAAAAAAAAACACCTAACATGGCAAGATATCAGGATATTGGTGAGAATTTCTCAGTTTCCTGTTGGAATTTGGTAATGCAGTGTCAGAGGAACTAGTTTCCAATATTTCCGTTACGACAGTATGGCTACAAAAAAGATTAAAGCTGTAATTAAGTCTTCCAGTGTTTAATGACTTCTGTAGCCTTAAGGGAGGTCCCCATGCTGTATCAGCGCTAATACAACACAATACTTTCACATTGTTCCTTCTTAACTGAGTTCTGAACTTTGGTTTGTTATCGTGGCTAACAAACAGCAAACTGCATTTAGCGCCTTGCTTGAGCAGGAACACAAAGGTATACCATACACAGTCGGTAAGCAAGACACTTAGCATTGCATTGGCCCACACCTGAAACATTATTAAAACCATAAGTCACTCTGGGGGGGATAAATGTCCATGTAGAAATGCTTAGTAAGGCTGACCTGAATGTTTAGTGACTGATACCAACACTGGCAGGTGCAATCGTCTGTTGTATTATTTCTTCTCCTCAGACTTTATGTAACAGTACATAGTCCTCAGGTAAAGGTCAGCTTTGGAAGATTTGTGAATGTTTTTTTTAATTTCAGCAATGGTGATGATGACACTCTCAAATTGACCAATTCTGTCTGTACGGCTGGACAATGGACCAGCGAAGGGCTTTCTGATCTCAGCGGCATTCTAACAAGCTCCAGATCCAATTCCCTATCTGATAATGATTGTACCTCTTGTTGCTTTTTACCGTGGGGATTTTTTTTGGCAGGCTGAGTGCAAAATGCTTTGTAAAAGCACCTAAAATGGCAGGACTGCAGGAGTTGGGGCAGAATTTTCTGGAGTGATATATTAACTGATATTTTGGTTTGCTTTTAGCATGATTAATAGTTTATGCACCACCAGAGTCTGACGATTGTTCCAGGTGTTATTTGCATTCCCAGTGTGAGAATGTTTCAGTGCTGCAACACATTTTGAGAAGCATTGGGGCTGTCACAACTGAAAATATTTGTGATTAAAAATAGATCATTTTACAAAAAACAAACAAACAAATAAAAAACCTTCTCAATTAATCATCAGTGATAACTTAAAAACACATTTGTTTTCTATGAAGCAGTTAAGAAACCACCAATCAACAAACTACATTACTTTACCAGGGATTTGTACAAATACATACAGCTCAGCAGAGGACCAGGCCTTCTAACCTGTTAAGCAGACACAAGCAATTCACATACAAAGCCCTGGAGTAAGCAAAAGACACAGTTGACCTGGAGTAAGAAGGCAGGTGGTTTCCAAGTAGTGTTTTGGAAACAGATCGGTCATGACTCAAGCGCAGGCTAGGGGCCATTAGAAGGCCTTTCCTGCCTGCTGCATCCTTAATGGCTGAACAGGTTAGAAAAGGGGTGATGAGCGGCATGTTTTTTCTTCACGCCTCACCTCTTTCTAAACATCCCCTCTGAGAAGGATGTTTGCGTTTGGATTCACTTGGGAAAAAAAAAAGTAAATTCCGGAAAACGAGACTGCACCTTCTCCCACACTTCCCCAGGAGGGATTAGCTCTCCTTCTGCTTGATGAGTGGTTGCCATGGCGCCGCCTCCCCCCCATCCCCCACCTGTGCAGGTAGCAGGTATTAGTGTGCGAGTTCGGCATGGGGAAGTGTTTACCTGTAGAGATGGCCCGCTGTTTAAACAGAGCTCTGTAGACACAAGCAGGCCGGCAGTGTACACAGCTCTGTCTGCACCTGCCATCCTGTCTCAATCCTACAGCACTGTTTTATTATTAAACCCACCACTCTAATCTCTCACACACCTCTCCACACTTAGCACTGCGCCTGTCTGAGCAGGCCTGCCCTTAGACTCCATTTACAGTGGATAAACTGTCACCTTTCGCTTTTTTTCTGTCTCTCCTTGCTGTATTGTAACAAGGACTCTTCTGAGGCACAATGACTTCAAAAAAATCAACTCAGCTTTACTTTAATAAACTTTTATTATAATAATGGGCATTTCACACATGCAAACACACAAAACAAATTTATTTCACACCATGCTTAATATATTTCTAGATAAAGGTATAGGATTATGTCCCTCCAGTTTTGTCTATTTAATTACTTTAATTGAAATAACATGTTAAACATTTCAATACATAGTAAAAACACTGAAACACATTCACCAAAAGAGACTCCTTCAGCCATCAGTACCCTAAAGAAATTTCTGAAATTTCTCAAAACTGTAGCAATCCACTGTTAATAGCAAATGTAAGTAAACAAGTGTCTTCACTACACTTTACCTAAAGAACGATCATCTTTGAAATATCATCAGGTTACTTGTCAGTCACTACTGATATCAGATTACACTGCCTTATGTACACGGCCTACTTTTTATTTTATTTTCTCAGCAAAGTACTTTTGGGTGAAAAATGAATGATTAGCTAGTGTATTTTTATTGTTTGATTAAAAAAAAAAAAGAAAACCCTCATTAATTAGGTTTAATGGCTAACAGAGCCATATAATTAATATATCTGTTTAAAGTAATTAGTGACAGCTTCAAACAATGGCGAGTGATAATCCAGGACCTTTGGCTAATGATAAACTCATTGAAGTTCAGTTGTTTATACTGTAGTCTGCAAGGTGGTAAATTGCCCTTAGATTTGAATCTGTGATTACAAGGCTTTGTTCCTGTGCTAGTAAAGTAAGTCTGTGTGTGTGTGTGTGTGTGTGTGTAGTTGCCATTTACCTCCACATCAGACTGGTTTTTCTTCTTTGTCCTCACACTTAGCATCTAATACAGGCACTCAGGTAACATTAAAATCAGGATCAAAATGAAGAGCGCTGCGATACTTTAGATGATTGGTGTGTGTTTTTGCCTGCAGCAAACTAGTCCGGTAGGAGCAGAATGTGAACTTTTGTTTGGTTGTGCTTTTTGTGCTTTGAGAGTTGATGGAAGTGACTGGAGTACAATACCCATGTAACCCAGACCACCCTCGAAACCCCTCCTCAAACCTTCCCCCAAGAAAATTCAACACAGAACCTTATCACTGTGACAACCTCTGAAAGCATGGCCCCCCTCGCAGACAGTAGAACAGGGGGAGTCCTGATGCACTGTCAGCTCAATTTGAAGTGTTGGCTTTTCATTCAACTCAGTTGGATGGATTTAGAGTGTGCATTTTTGGCACTGGAGGATTCAGGCAATGAAGTATAGAAGCCTCTGGCAAACTATCACACTGCTACGCAAACCTATCCCCATACTTCCTCTTAATCATAGTCGATGTGCACTACTTATTTCAATACAGTCATATAATTGTGAGAACAGTCTTGGAGTGAACATGTGATGGGGTTTAGAGCTCATACGTACATGCAAATGTGTGTATACAAATGTCTTTTTTTTTTTTTTTTTTTTTACTTTTTTTATTTACTTATTTATTCCCCCAATCCAAAATGCCTTTTCGTTAATTTGTATTAGCGCATGTAAATTTGGTCAATTCAGCCCTTGGATGGCCAAGGGTTAGCCAACAATTTAATTATTATAATTATTTTTTTAAACATTAACAATACAATTTCTAATGAAAATCATTAAATATGATCCATATATTGTATGTGACTGCTGGTACAACTCCACTGTTTTACTCTGTTAGCCTGCTAGTTTGGAAGCTTAATGCTGCACAGCTAGCAGCAACAAAAAGAAAGATAGTTATAAATTAAAATTCATAGGCAGACACAGCACTTCATGAAGTCCTGAATGTTCAGATTTATTAAAAGCAATTTTTTCATGGCTAGCTACACAGCTCACCAAGGCTAAGCTAGCAGAGAGCAAAAACATTCTGATTTATTTTTAAAATAAAAAAGTAAAATATATAATAAAATCTGCTCAAGTGGATGTGATGCACTTTTTTGAACAGATCAAGTCAACAGATCAAGTCAAAATATTATTGAAATATCATTTGGTTTATGGTGCTATAAATGGTGCAAATTCGCCAGCATTAAATCAGCTGTATTAGTGTTAAATTAACACAGTCTTGAGATTTAACACTATTTAACACTTTATTTATTACAGATAGTGCTGATTTAACGCTGGTGTATTTGCTTTGTGGTTATTGTCCGTTATGCTATTTTTACTACCCATACAATAAAGGTATAAGGGGACCTTTTATTTTATGTAGGCTTCTAGTTGTGTGTAATTTTCCAGGTACTTGCACTATAAAAAAAACAACACTGGTATTAGCATTAACTAGACATAGACTAAGCCTCCCTAACACATTTCTTCCCTTCTTTGTGTTTCAGTGAGTGGCATGCAGAAGGTCATCAGCACATATGGAGAAAACATCACCGTGCCATGCAACAACGGCGACAACAATCCTCCTGAGCTGATCTTCACTAAATGGAAATATGTGAGTGTTGCATTTATTGTTTCCGTCTCCATGTGGACCTTTTGTCATACTTCTGGCTGCATGACAAATTGTTTTTTTTTTAAATGTATGATAGACATGCATTTATTTGTACAACAAAATATTTTTCTCTCATTTAACCCATCTGTGACAATGAACACGCACTCGCACTCAGAACAGAGCCATTCCTAGCACTCAAGGAGCAGTTGGTGCCTTGCCCATGGGCATTTTCATGGGGACATTTCTGTTCCTTTACTCACACTGCCCCCAATTTTTCTGCCGGTCCTGAGGACCTTCCAGTCCCAAGCCCAAGGCTGCTTCTCTAACCTTTAGGCCTCAGCTGTGCCGTCACATTAACTGTCATGTCTGCAGCAGCACTGGTGCTCAAAATATCATTTTATTGTCACATACACAACGACATAGTGTGCAGGACAGGTACTTTGGAGTCGCTCAGTATTGGACGTGTTCGTAACAACACTCTTTGTGTGTGTGTGTGTGTGTGTGGTGCTGCTTCTAGACAAAAGATGATGGCAGCTCAGGAGACCTTCTGGTGAAGGCCAACAAAAAGGATGAAGCCAAGATCTCTGCCACAGATGGCTACAAGGAAAGAATTAACATCAGTCAAGACTCCAGCCTGGTGATTAACAAAGCCACCCTGGCTGATCAGAGGGTCTTCACCTGCATTGTCGTCTCCTTTAATAACCTCAATGAATACCCTGTAGAGGTGGAAGTGAGGAGTGAGTACAACTTCCTACACAAACCCTAATATATTTTTTAAAGGAATAGTCCAGTGTTCAGTACTACAGATGTTTCATTACTTGCCCGTAGGCTGTTGTTAAATATCGGCCACTATTCTGATTATTTTGGATATTGACTGCTGGAACCTAGACAAGCGAAATGACAATATTTTATCTTAAAGTTTTAACATATGCTCCAATGTACTCTTCTTCTGATGTTACTGTGAATATCTCCAATACTTGAAGAGCACCAACTGCATGTTTATGCACAAAGAGAACAAACTCAGTCTTGTTTGATTCATCATAGTGATGATTGTGAATTATTCATTATACTCTCTCTGTTCTTTGTTTTGACAAATTTTATATGGCACTGCTGGTGAATTCTGTCAAAACTGTGACATGTCTGTTGTCAAAATGCCTTCAAGTATTGTGATATTTAATTTTTGTCATATTGCTCACCCCTGTCCTGAATGATAATTTGAACCATTTTAACCAGAAATATAAAGTGAGTATGTTTATGGACTGCTGTAGGATGCATGCAAATTCGAGAAGTGCTAATACTAATCTTATGCATTAGAATAAATACAGGCAGCCAATCAGCAGCCTATATTTTGGAACAAGCCACTAAACATGCAAATTACTTAACTGATGCTTATAGCAATTATTACTGGGGTATTGGAGGGCATGGAATTATTGGATACTCAGTAATATTAAAGTATTATAGTCATTAGCATAAGTTTATTACATTTAAATTCATAGCTACAACTTCAATCAGAGCGAAAAAAGCTGAATTTATTTAAGGTAGCAAAGAAGAACCTTTTTCTTACCCGAGTACATGGGTATGGTTTAACATGGCTATCAGAACACTAGGTAGCAGTTTTACCTTAAAGTTACAAGGCAATTTCAAGGCAATGCTGTAAGCTGGAGTAAAATTGCAAAAACTTACCTAGTGTTGCTTTGATTCTCTTTTTATTAAATATATGAACATAATTTTTAGCAGGTTTTTATTCAGGCAAATTCAAAATGGTGTCTTTTATGATGCTGATGATCACTACTTTTTATTCTATTTAGAGAGGCCGTCAGCTCCTTTGATTAAGAACAAAGCAAATCAACTGGAAAATGACAAACTGACGCCGGTGAGTCCTTTTTCAACTATGCTCCTTAGGTTCCTGGAATGCAGCCATCACTGGAACACCTTCATTACTCTCGGTAGACTAATCATATGCCTCATAATAAAGTACAGGACTTTCAGAGTTGCTGGGGCAAACAATCCTTCATGCCCATGGGCCTTTTCCTGAGTTTGAGCCCAAAGACCTGTGAGCCTCCTATCATATAACAGTGGAGACGAGCCTATTAGAGATCAGGAAACTAACAAAAAATGTGTAAATGAGGCGTTTCTGCTCGAGAGATGGCTCCCCACAGATATTTAGCCTGCGCTGAAACAAGAAACAGCAGCTTTGAGATGCTGTAGACAGGCACTGATCCAGAGGACAGGGAAAAGTGTGACATTACTTTTATCAGGGTTGTAAAAGCAGACTAATTAGAGACACGTCTGCCCTGTATGAGTTCACCTTACATGAGCCCTCGTGTGTTGTCCGACTTGTTACCGGAGCTGGAGTTGTTTTCTGTCTCTTTCTCTCTCGCCCTTGCTTTGACTGCTTTGAGAAGCTGTTAGGAAGGGGTGAGAAAAAAATATCTGCACAACTTAATATTGCAGTTTTTTGGATGAGCAGGTTTTTCTGATGCATGGAGGCCTCAGTGTGGAGGTTTTGTGATGTAGTTATTCCTGTTCTAAGCCCTGACTAAATATTTCTGTTCTTTTTTTTAAATAATCATGTGATTCCACAGGGCTGTTGTACATAAGTCACACGTCAGCTATGCTTTATCACAACTCCTGTTGTGGCAGACTGAGAGCCTAGTATCAGGGTCACCATGTTCAAGTTGTTATTACATATTAAGCTGGGTGGTAGACTATTAGGAAACCAAAAGCCATTGTATTTTACGCTCCACAAGATCATTCACGGAAGTCAGACAGAAAATATCCTGGTAGGCATGGCTGGATTGCATAGTGGATAACTCCCTTACCCCAGAAACAGAGGACTTCAGAGCTCTGTCCAGATTTGATTCTCTGTCCTGACAGGAATTGCACTAATATAGCAATATTTTAGAATACTACATCCACATATATTTGTGAGTCATTTCCACTGAGAATTATTCCTTTTGAAATGGATTTAGTGTCAGGCAAAATGTGAAATGCTGAATATAGGTCACAGTACTCATAGTTCTAGCCTGCAGTTTTAAAATGACTCTACTGGACCATTTTGTCTGTGTCACAATACTGTGAAAATAATATGGTTTTGTTAGGTGCTGTTTTTTTTCTCCATAGGGCCCACTCTTAGAATGTAGCAGCAAAGGTTTGAAGACATTGATGTAAATGTGTATAAAACGCATAGTGAGAACTGTACACAATCGCTTCCTATAACCATCAGCAAGCTTCTTATACCTCTCAACTAGAATTTTGACAAAAAGTAAGGAAATTTGTGTTTGGTAGATTATTTCTTTGTTGTATTAATGCTTTTTGGCAGTAAGTCTTATACCGTTGGAAAGCCTGTTAATTTCCCTTTTAAATGATGCCACAGTTGTAAGGAACATACATTTATAGGATAAGCAGTAGAGCCAAGTATGTGGGTTGCACCCATTAAAAATTTGCCAAATCCTGTCTGCCAATGCCAAACAGCTTATACTGTCATGGACTGTCATGGCTTGGTGTTTGGTGGAGTGGATGATTGAAGTTTGAAGAAACAATATATATTGGCAATTTAACACTATATTTATTTAACAAACAGGAGCCTCGGTAGCGTGTGGAAGAACCATACACAGCCACAACAGCCTGGCACCTCCTCCTCACTGCTGTGGGACGGCATCCCATTCTTCAACTAGCTTTTGTCTGTTTGGTTGTGTTGGTCACTCTGGCACGAAGCGCACGCCCAAGCTGATCCCACAAGTGTTCAATGTGGTTGAGGTCAGGACTGCTGGCAGGCCATTCCATTCCCTCCATTCCTAAATTCTTGAGGTAGTCTCTGATAAACCTCGCTCTGTGGGGGCGAGCCTTGTCATCTTGGAGGATACAGTTCTGTCCCAGACTGTGGAGATATGGTATTGCCACTGGTTGCAGAGTTTCATCTCAATCTCTCTGCATTGAGATTGCCTCCGATGATGACAAGCCTTGTTTTTCCAGTGAGGGAGATGCTGCCCCACACTATCACACAAAATAAGCTGTTTGGCATTGATAGTGAGTATTTGGCTAAATTTTCATGGAGCGCACCCCAAAAACTCAGCTCTACTGCTCATCCCACAAATGCATGTTCCTTACAACTGTTGTACAATTTAAAAGGGAAATTAACAGGCTTTCCAACAGTATAAGATTTCTTGCCAAGAAGCATTGTTACAACAAAGAAATAATCTACCAAACCCAAATTTAATTACTTTTTGTGCTAAGCTTACACATACACAGTCGTGTCCTGTCCAGGGTGTGTTCCGTCCTTGTGAGTAGTGGCAGATAAAGAATGAGCTTTCTCTCTGCATTTAACAATGTTCAGTTCTCTCAGTTTAGATTCTAAAGAGGTTATGATACAAAAAGAATGTTTTGTCAGATCTGAAAGTATGTCTATCACAGTTTCTCTTCATATCACAATTTTGTAAAAATGTGACATTAGATGAGGGTCTTACCTCAGATATTGTGATATCATTCTGTGCATCCTCCAGGCATTCCTGCCATGTTTTTGGTAGTAGATTGATGTTCACATTTAGGAAAAATAAGCAGCATGTAACAAAAGGAGCTAGGAGAACAGAGGAATGTTGTTTTTAGGGATGGGGCGATGATGGTGTTTGGATAACCACCAGTTGAGATCTTGTCATGTTCAAAGCTCAAATGCTTTGTTTACACACCATTGAAAAAAAAAAGGCCCCTCATCTGAGTGTCTTTAAGCAGCTGTTATTAAAAAAAGCCTGGCTGAGTCAGAGGCTGAGACTTGGCTTAAGAATGAGTGGTGACAAGAAAAGAACTGGAGGGAGTTTTGAGGAAGAAGTGAAGTACACCATCCAAGGTACACTGCACTGTGGGCATTGTTAAAAGCAGCAGACTCTGAGAAGTGTGCACGTGTGTGTATGAGCTTGGCCTTTAGAGAGTTTCTCTCTCTCTCGCTCTCATTATTTGCAGCTCCTGCTTCTCTTGAAATGGAGCTTTTACACCTCCTTTCCACAGATTACGAAATGGCAGTATTGGCAGTGGAAGTTTACCAATATATATATATATATATATATAAAAAATGAGAGAGAGAGAGAGAGAGAGAGAGAGAGAGAGAGAGAGAGATAAGAGAGAGACAGAGCAATCTTGCTGTTATGAGTAACAAGGCTGTGGTGATACTGTAGCCACATGAGCAGAGGTGATGTCACCATGCCAGGGCAATTTCCCGAGGCACTTCCAACCCCAGACACTTCATCATGTCATATCACAGCAGCAACAACACTGAAAGCCACGCCCAGCTGAAAGCCCCGAAAAGCACCCAGTGCCTCATTGAGAGTCAAAGAAAAGTCCCCAGAAGCCCTCACACAGGACCCACACCTAATCAGCTTCTTCATTTATAAACATCGTACTCTTTATTTGGAAAGCACAGTCATAAGTGTGTGTTTCCTGAAAACTCGTGTTACCATTCTTCTGAGTCACCTGACTCCGCCTCAGTCGACCACAAATATGAGGCTGAACCGAAACAGATAACACTTCCTGGTTCAAAGATCAACAAGCGTTCAAAAGAAGCGACCGCTGTGAGAAGGACGGGTTGTGCTTTGTTGTTCAGCTGAGTTACAGTGATAAAGATTACACTGTGCATATGTGGGTGTATTGCTTGTTTGTTCTTCTTTATATTCAGGACAAAAAGTATGCTGATGTTGTACAAACCACTACAGGTCATTATTTATTTATTTATCTTATTAGTCAGATGCTACGCCTAATTTTGTTTAATGGCTTCTTTTGTTTAGAAATTAATATATTATTTGACCATTAGCCTGAGATAA
The DNA here is from genome assembly GCF_029633855.1 of Hoplias malabaricus. Lineage (NCBI taxonomy): Eukaryota > Metazoa > Chordata > Actinopteri > Characiformes > Erythrinidae > Hoplias > Hoplias malabaricus. Next base: position 14,607,583 of record NC_089817.1, read on the forward strand.
AAGCAGGAAACATGTACTTAACACAAAATAGCTCCTAAGCCTCAACAACTAAACATTCTTTCAGCATTTTAAGAGCCTATCCTTTTATGTTATTAAAGCTTCCTGTCTTTTCAGGGGACCTTCTTTCAGATTTTAAGAGGAATATATTCCCACACTACCACAGCTGATCTCAGACATTGGTCACACTTTCTGCTTCTCTTTTTCCTTATGCCAATGGATAGTGCTATGGTTGTTCTGACCAGAAAGTAAATAATGAAAGGGTGTTCTCTGACTTTTTTGCATTCCTGTGAATTTGTGTGTATATACGGTACCAATCAAAAACCTTCTCATTTGGTAGTGTTTTTTTTTTTTTTTTTTTTTTTTTTTTTTTTTTTGCATTGTGGATTAATGCCATTGTAGAGGACATCAAAACTGTGAAGGAACATATGGAATTTTCTAGTAAACATCATCATTAAATTATTTTCCACTTATTCTTTTTAGAGTCATGGTGAAGAGCTTCCACTTATTTTTTTATCTTTTGTCAGAACCTCATAATTATTAAAAAAAAAAAATCCCTGAAGTTGCAAACCAATGGCTATGTTTATTTTGTTCATGTAACACTAACTGGACATAATATTTGACTCAAATGTCAACTGTAATTTGGGCATAATGTAATTTATCAAAAATGTATCTCTATTAAATATTCAAAGCAAATGGTATTAACACTTTCAATTGTAATAAACAACAAAACATATTGTATACGGGAACTTTTAAGTCAGGACGCATTAAGGTTTCTCCTTCATTTTGAGAATGGAACAAATTGTCTGTTGGACCCAAAGTGAGTGGGCAGTTCTGAGGGAACGTGAAGACCTGCTTTCTGATTGGTAGTCGCCGCCACGTGTCACTGCTCATTTGCATAGAGTTGAGCGGAGCTGAACTTCATGTCGCTGAATTTGCCCAGTGTCACTGACTCTCATTGAAAATTAATGATTTATGGTCGCCGCGTTGCTTTTGTCGCTTTCGGTGGGTACGCACAGTAAGGCGTTAATAGGCCAGCCTGTCGCCACAACGACTCTGAAATCGATTCCGAAGTAATTAAGCTAATAATGATACTAGATAATTACGCAGGTGTACCTTCTTAGTTAAACTTCTTCAATATTAGTCTACGATGTAGCAAATAATAAAAAGAAATAAAGAAAAGCTGTTGAATGAGGTGTGTCCAAAACTTTGAATGGCACTCTACATGTCTAAATAGGTTATACAAGAATAAAAATGTTTGTGTGTGTGTGTGTTGCAGCTAGCAGAGTGTGTGACTACAGACGCTAACCCTCCAGTAGAAATCATCTGGCAGAAGAATGACAAGCCCCTAGTGAACGACAACAAGAGTGAGTTGACACTTCTAGTAATTCATCATTGATGGAAGTCGCTGTCCTGCTTTCTCTGCTAATGCCAGAGTTTGTTCCAAATATGTGACTGGTATGTGGGTCAACTAAGTGTGTGTTTGTTTATTTGCAGCAATCGTTATCACTTCCACTGTTACAAAGGACCCAGTGACTGGTTTGTCCAGCAGTAAATCTAACTTGCAGTACACAGCAGGCAAACAGGATGTGACGTCACAGTTCACTTGCCTTGTGAGACATGTGACCGGTGCTGACCAGGTGTCCACACCCATGTCCTTCAGCATCCACTGTGAGTAAAGCCAGCGACCGTTTCGTACACTTGAGAACACTTTCAATTTCATTTACAAGAAGAGTGATTAAATGAACAGATATGTATAGAGCACCTCCTAGAGGCACATATTTACTCAATGAACTCATGGGTTCAGCACATTTGCATCTGAAATGCATCTGACCCTAAACTGCCCAAAAGAATGGAGCCACATTAATACAAATATTACCATAACTACAAGAAGCACCAAACAGAGTTACAATACCCTGGACACTCCTTGCTCCCTGCTCCTTATGTAGTGCAGTGTACAGGTCGTCAAACTATGGCTTCTGCATACAAGCTGTGCTTTTAAAGAGTAATTACACCCCCTACTTTCAGATAATGATGCCTCTATTTGAACGTTGTAGAATATTCTTTAGTGGGGGAGGGGGGGCATGGGGAGTAGGGTGGGAGGAGAAGGAGGAGGAGTTGCAGGCTGAAAGAGGATGGTCTACAGAGCTGTTCCTAAATCAAGCCAGACTCATATTGCCCAACGTGAGAGTGGCACAAGGAGAGCATCTTAAGGACCATTGCCTAACAGATTTGTATAAAGGGTATTATTTTTTGTATTATTATTATAGGGTATTATTATTTGTATGAGGGTGTTATTGTACATTTATACAGAGGTACATCACCTGAACCCTCAGGGGAGTTTAACCTTAGGGGCGCTGCAGAACTATTTATTTGTTTTATTTTAAATTTTTTCAGCAGTTCAATTTCAACAGAAATTACTCAAAAACGTAATAGCATGATTTATATTATCTATATTATCTATTTATGCACTTATATGAAGAATTATACAGTTCAGCTGTTAATGTAAAAAGGTCTTTGGGTGTAGTTACTTTTAAGGCAGGGAGGCGTACAGCTCATGGCTAAATATTAATGGCTTCATTTTAGATATATAATTCACTTATGTCTAGAAGACATTTTTTTTCATAACACACTGAGACTAGTGAGCCATTTGGGAGTCAGCTTAAGTGTGAGAAGAGCTGCAGCATTCAGTAGGAGCACTCATGTTCTTAATCACTCTGAAATTGGGAAAATATACATCAGATGAGCTTATTAAATATTCAACATCTTTAAAGTTTTAAGCAAAACTTTGTTTCCTCTGAAGCCTGATTCCTCAAATCCACCAAGTTAAACTTCTAAAACATCTAAAGTGACATCAAAACACATGCAAGGAATGTACTCACAGTTTCAGATTGGGACTGTTATCAGACACGGCAGTTAACATGACTATTGTTGGAGTTTTATAGTGATTACTCACCTCAGCCACTTCATTTAGGAAAAATCATTTTGCTTGGATTGACCTCATAGCTTTTTGGAGCTTTCATACTCAAGGATCATTGCAGAATTTTAATGGAGCTTTTGCAAAATGAATAACTTCATAGAAGAAGAGGAATTTAGTTTTTTATCGTATTGCCCATTAATGAAATTATATTTTACTCCAATCCATTTTACACCATTTCTAGTGGTCTATACATTGTGATCTTCAGGTGTAGCACTATGAAACTGTAAAAACTGTTTTAGAATGTTTGAATGAGTGAATTCTAGATGACTTTTGTCACTAATGAGAATACAGTGATACTAAATAACCAGTGCATAGACTGATACAGAAACACAGACAGAAAGCGTAATGGAGACAGATCCCAGTTGAGGAATGTGTCAAGTTAACTGTGCATTATTCTCTCTCTCTCTCTCTCCAGACCCCACAGAGAAGGTGAGCTTGCAGGTGTTGCCTACAGGGCCTATTAAAGAGGGTGACAATTTGACTCTGAAATGTCAGGCGGATGGGAACCCTCCTCCCACCAGCTTCAACTTCTACATTAAGGTGAGTCCATGTGTTTTCCCACTGAAAACCCAGGCCAGTTTCACCAAAGCTCTCAAAGCCTCTCAAGCCTGAAAACTTCTCTTAAATAATAATAATAAAAAAAAACTCTCCAGTATTCTCTTAAGACTGACTTATTATTTTTTTTGTCTGTTACAGACAGCAGCATACAAATATTGAATTTTGCATAACCTTACATAACCATGACACTCATTAGAAGTTACAGTTTGAGGCTTACACTGTCAACTGCCAGCCTCTAAGTGTGAGAATATCTTAAGATGAAAATATATTTGCGAAAATTGAGCACTGCTTCGAATTCTTTCTAAATGTGAGAAAGAAATGAAAGAAACTAAAGAAAATAGAAACACATTAATTTGTGAAAAATAAAATCAGATTAATCTTGCTCTTGTGGTCTCACACACTATAAAGTCCATGAGATGGCCATTCATCATTTTTCTCAAACCAATCATATAGGAATCAACAGGTTGTTTGTTCCTTGTTTAATGGCTTCACTTCCTCTGGGATGGCTTTAGACTAAAAGTTGGCCATTTCTGTGAGGCTTTGATTGCATTCTCAAGAGTATTACTGAGGATGATTAGTTCTGGATTGTAAACACCACTAATTTCCCCAAAGGTACTAGATGCAGCACTCTTATTCCAGAGAACATGGTTCCACTGCTTCAAAACATAGTGCTGGGGGCTTTATAACTCTCTAGCCAGCACTTGGCATTCAGCATTGGGACGTTATATCTGTGTGTGGCTGCTTCTGAGAATGCCATTTCTTTTCATGCTTTTCTAGTATTCATCAAACTGTTGGTGCACAGTTGAATATCATTGTCCAAAATGGATGCACCTTTAATTCTTGGGACATATCAGACTGACCACATCTGAGATAGAATTTGTGCCAGTTTTTGGCCAGTTATCAGTTCAAGACACACTTGTGAATCTAGCGTCATCCCTCTTGCTTCCACTTTGTATTTATCCTCTGACTGTTTACTTCATTTCTCTTGTGTGCAGGGTCAGAAGGTCCCAGTGACCGGCTCTAGTGTGTACAATCTGTCTGGAGTGACCCGCGCTCACTCGGGAGAATACAAATGCTCCCTGCCTGACAACGACAAGATGGAAGCCACAGCAACAATCACAGTGACCTGTAAGCGCTTGCTACTTCATTTGCTACACCTCCTTCTCCTGGTCCCCCAACTCGTCCTCTTTTTTTCCCCCACTGTAGTTCTCCAATGTACTGCTGTGCAGGTCAATCTGCAAATTGGTTTTTGCAAGAGAGCACACCGGCAGTGGAGTTGTCTGAACTTTTCTGCTCCTTAACAGCCTCTTTTATGCCACAAATTAATGCGCCAGAGACGTGCTAATCAAATTTATCTCAGCTAGGGTCAGTGGAGGTGGGAGACATTGGTCAGTTGGACTAATTAGAGGCTGTGGCTCAAGTCGAGCCGAGGGTATGGCAGATAGCTACGTTTCCACACACTGCCCACACTTAATTACTCTGAGGTGTGATCGTATGTGTGCGTGTGCATGGGTGAACATGTGTGTGTTCGTTTGAATATTTAGATCTAAGGGCTGCTCTTAATATGGTTTAAGTGATGACTCTCTGCCTCTGCTCAGTTAAAGTAAAATGGAGTAAAACAAATTCAGAAGATTCAGCAGCACAATGTAACAGGGGTGTATCAATATATTGATATTGAATATATTGATATTATATAGTCTACGATACTGGGTTCCTGTTCTGATATTTTAACAATATTTTTACCAAAATTTTATTGAAGCAAAGTTAAATAAAATCTATCCATGTTTTTGCATATTCTTGAATACTCTCACAGCCGGGGAACTTTACCAATCACTTAAGGGTGTGTTGTATCTTTTGTCAGAGGGACTCAGTTGTACCACATTACACAGTAGTCCAGGCTTTTCAAAAATATTTATATTATGGAAATACTCATACATTTCATTTTGTACAAGAGGCTATATTGTACTTTAGGGTAGAAATGTGTATTTTCTGATACTGTAGCGCTTGGAGACGCATGACATGAATGTACTGGACTGGTTTGTTAATAGGTGCTCATTGTTTGCAAAATCTCCAAGTTTTTTACAAATTCTTGCATCTGGTTTTGTGAAACCTGTAATATACTCTAATAACAGAATACTAATAAATCTCACTTTATTTCTATCTGTACCTCTCAGACCTTGACCTGTCAGTCAGCCCCACAGGAACCTTGCTGAAGAAAGCTGGAGAATCTTTGGAGCTGAAAGTAGAGAAGAACTCCTCCAGTGAACCCAAAGTAGTTTGGACTAAGGTGGGTGTACCAGTGCACATATACATCTCCAAAATTACTATAAAATCACTGTCCCAGTTCTAATGTCCAGCAAAACATATAGGCTTTGGTGGCTATGCTAATGTTCTGATATATTATTATGTTACAGTTATGTGGTCACGAGTGTATTTAATCATAACTTGTTCATTCTGAATTAGAATTGCTGCCTGACACTCAGATAAACATTGTCTCTTTTTCTAAGCAGCTTGCAGTCATGTATTGAAGTCCCATGTTCAGAGAAACACTATATGGTACAATTAGCAAATACTGAACATTTACTTTAGCGCAACAAAATTAAAATAAGGAACATACTACAGTAAGCTGAAATATTTAAGGAATCAAACTGCATGTGTCCAGTGCTGGGGGATTTTTTTTTTTTCATTTTTAGCCAGAAATAGTTAAAAGTGCAAGGGATTGTGGGACAGTGAGCAGTGATATCTTGATTTCAGCAAGGTGCAAAAAGGCTATTGCAACTTAAAGGTGGCAGTGCTTATAGCACTGACCTATCAGGCAAAAACTTCACTTGTCTGTATTCAAGAAGTATACAAACATCTACAGGGTGAGTCAAGTCACAGGACACCCCTTTATTTCTTTGATATGCTTGAGACATGACCACCATCCCACTGGAAAAACTTGCCCATGATCTAATATGGCAGCTTTCAAGATGGCGGCCATGTTCTGGACATAGATAGGTCTCCTCACCCATTACTTGCTGGGGTATTCAGATAAAACGGTGTCCTGTGGCTTTTGATTCACCCTGTATAGTTTGTTTTGAACTAAAGTGCTTAAAGTAAAGGAGAGGAGTTTGCAGCTCCCACAAGCCTTCTTTCTTTAGCTTATGTAGAGTGTATATAGAGTAGGATGATGGACAAAATATATATCATAATATATTTCTTAATTTTGGTCAATACGATATTGATACGAACAATAAAATACACAGAAAATTTGCCAAGAACTGAAAGCAACATGACATCACCATCAAACAACCTCTTGGCTTTGTCAATATCAATTTTGTTTAATAACTTTTAATAAAATTGAGTGCAGTGAACTGATGGCAGCATGTAATGACTGTCAGTTAGTGACAGATGCTGTAATTATATATGGAAATTGTATAAAAATTAAAATATTGAATTATTGTTAAGCCATAAAATGTATATTTTTTTGTATTTGTAAACAAGTAAAATTAGGAAAAACAGTGTGAATTAGTGTCAGTGGAAGACCAAAATTCATGAAGTACCTAGGTCAGTCAGAGATGTTTCTTTAAGGCCTCTTTCTTTGAAACGAGGGTTACAAGTAGCGTTTCGAAAACTCTATATGAATTCCACACATTCATGATTGGCAAGTTCATTCGCTTCCTGCGCTGTAGACAGATTTGTTCCTCAAGCAGCAGAATTGCTGAAGGGAGCAAAGAGAGATACTGTTGGACAGAACTGAAAACACATCAGAGAGAATGCTATAAACTGTTATTCCTCCTGCAGGACAACGGCAAGCTGGAGAAACAGCCGAATTTCACATCTCTAACATACAGCCAAGCGGGTCACTATGTGATTGAGATGTCTGTAGAAGGAATAAAACGCAGCGCCTCTTTCATTCTGGTGGTGGAAGGTAATACACTCCCTGCCACACTCCCTCAAACACTGCCATCAATGTGATTCATAATGCATTTAGTTCCAGTAAAAAAAAAGTGCATCTTCCATCTTACGTTGATCTTTTATATAAACTTTATTGATAGCTAATCGGCCTAAAGTCAGTATTTTATTGAGTAGGATGGTGATTCACAGGGGCCAAGCTCTGAAGATTTATTTGATTCTCTCTCCCTCACACTCAATCCACCCCCTTCTGTTTCTCACTCTCTCTCTTGTTCTCCAACTCATGCAGGCAGCCCCCAAATTACAAGACTGATAAAAGACAGGAGTCCAGATGGCAAAAACAAACTTCTGACCTGTGAAGCAGAGGGTTCACCTCAACCTGAAGTTCAGTGGAGTATCAACGGAACTAACGTAAGTGTCACACACTCATTCTTATTCATCATAATATTATAGAAAATAAAATCTTTTCTAAATACGTTTGAAAACCATATGAACCAAACGCCTTCAAAAGAACATTATGATGTATGTATTGTATATAACACGTTCCTGGGTAGGCACACACACACACACAAATCCATATGTGTATAATAATGTGATAAATCTAAAAGTAAACAGGTAATGAGACTATGCAGGTGTTCTCCTTTGTGTTGGATGTGTGTGAAAATACAGTGGCGCTTCTCGTGTCTCAGAGAAAGCATTTGTCAGCCCTCACATTCCCTGGTTGATAGCGAGATGGCAATGAGCATGTGCAGGTAGCTTGCAAAAAAAACAAAAAAAACAACACAAACACGTTTTGTCAGTCCTCAAATAAATGTGCAAAACTGAATGCGTGAACCTGTGACGATTCACTCAAATCAACTAGAAAAAAGGAGAGAGAAAAACAGAATGCAGTTCTCTCGTTTACTGTCATGAGGAAAAGAGGTTTTGAGGGTAATTTGTTTTGGAAATGCTGAATTTGGGAGGAAATGTAAATCTGACTTGCTTTAATAATAAACTCATACAGTTAAAGGGATGATAGCTGAGTGTGTCCAAGCTTCCGAAACACTGAACATTGTTGTTCACCTCTTAATAAATCACAAAAGGGTCCAGTTTAAAGAGGACATGAGCGCTGTGGGACAGGAATTGGGACAGGGCCAATGTGAAGTGCTAGGAAGACTATTGCGAATGACAAACAGGTACATACACACTCACAAACGCTGGAGTCCTCCAGCTCCACCAAAAAGAGCAGAGGGTATGTTTGTTCATGTGTGTGGGGGATTGTATATATATAGTGTCTCCCTGGGTATCACCCTTGAATTCCTCTAGACTCCCCTGTCTTCTCTTCCCCTCTGAATCATGGATCTCTGTGCACGCATGTGTGCGCATGTGTCCCAGAGCAAACACTTTTCTACAGCAAGCAACACTTCTCCGGCTTGGCCTCATTAAGTATTTGCACCACGGCTGAATAATGAGCTGAGAGATGCCAAATGAGTGTCCCCAGTGTTGGGTCAACGAGAAGGCATTCACTCTTGCGCGTGTGTGTGTTGTGTGTTTTCATCCTGTGAGGAAGAACTCTGATTATGAGTGATTATTATTGTATGTCTATGGCTAGCTGAGGTATATCTCTCTCCTATAAGAATGAACCATATTCATACTAGTTTTTTCCTACATATTCCTACAGCTGTTTATCAGCCTTACTCAACATTTACCATAGCTGCATTTTTGTAGTTTGGTAGTAAAAATATCCAGCCCACAGAAAGGATAGTGTTTGTATGAATAAACACAAGGGTACACAGAACTCCATGCAAAAAGTTTAAAGAAAACTTCGAATACCCTTTTTCTGTTTGCTTTTTTGGCCCAATTGTGTACTACTTGGCTACTACACAAAAGATTAACATGCTACACCATTTCCTACTAACAGCAATGCTCTCAACTATTATTTCAAAACTCTAATATCTCCATCCACACTGCAAAGTGCACAGTGTAGGTCATGAAATTACTGCCTGCACTAAAATAGTACACTGAATGTCACATAATAAATGAATTTATTTCACATCCCTTTGTCTAACATTTAGTGCACTGTCTGTGCACAGTATTATTAGTTTTATTATCTGTGAAGTGCACTTTGTAGGGAGTAGGGCACCAAATTTTCCAAAAGTCAGAAGCTTCTCCCATTCCTTTTCCCCAATTGGACTGTCAGACATTAATGTCCATACATACCCTACTCAAAAATTGACTGGTTCTAAGCATGCAACTCAACTTTGACAACTGAAACTACACTACATTCTCAAGCACCAGTTACAATGAGAATTAAATGCGCAATCGAGACACTGCTCTGAGTATAAAATAAAATAAAAACAAAGATTAGGAATAATTTTCCACCTCTCAGTCTTAAATGTTGTGAGGCCCTGATAAAACGTGTGTTTGTGGATACAGGGCACGTGTACCTAATTTAATGGCCAGTGAGTAAATGTATGTAGTATATTTCTGTATATAGCTTTTTTGAATGGCTTCCCAGGCACTTAAATATGGCCTGGCATCCCTAAAAACACACTTCTTTCCCATTGCACTGCTTATATATAAAGCTCATCTGAGCTTATTCTCATTCCAATCCTCTGGAGCGGTTAGAGATATAGTACGCTATGTGTCACTAAAGTCATTACGGAGCGCTGTTTGTTGTAATAGTTCTAGCATTTATATTGTACAGTAGTGAGTAGGCAGGAGGCTTTATGAGGTATGGATTTCACTGCTGTGTGGAAGAGTAATACGTGCAGAAGTGGGCTGTGTGTTGGATTTGTGTGAAGCTGCACAGTGATGGCATTAGCGGAATGAGAGCTGTGTACTTTGGGGTTTGTGCAGGGGATGAGCTGTGTAATGGCACTAATGCTGGAGGGGGTTTGGTAATTTGAGAGCACAGTGGTGTGCGCAGTTTAATAGCGGCCTGATTATTGGCTCTAAGAAGTTTAGTCACACTGTGCTGGTGCCTTTCCATGCGTGTGTGTATGTGTGTGCTTTCTGTCAGCTCTGACTGTGCACCATAAGCTGGCTACAGGAACACAGCAGTGAGGTGTGGCCCTCTAGCGGCCAAAATTGAAATGATAGCTTAACTACTGACCCTATGCTGTGCTGGTCACGAGGCCCCTTCTCTGCCTATAAAAACTTGTTTTTTTTGAGCACACACAATGCACAACTACGTCCTTTGTATTTTGCCAGCATTCTCACCTTTTCATGTTAACCGTCTTTGTTAATGCTTACATAAAAAAGGCCGATGTTGTTGGGTTCCGCTCACACAGTCTTGCATTCATTAACTACAGCTCAGAGCCTAGGCTGCAGCAGAGGTAGGACAGGTCAATGGTAGGACTATCTCCCAAAGTCTTAAAGCAAAAGTAGTAGTTTTACCATAATATTACAGTCTCAAAATCATCATGTTGCTTCACTGACATCAAATGCAGAGAATATAGCTTCTGTCTTTGTTACTCTGGGCTCAGCACTGCACTTTGTAACTCCATCCAACACCATCGTTTCCTACCACTCCAACTGGACTTCAGACTCTGAAACATTAGGGGGAACCCTGGAGCAAAAATGCAAAATCATATCTAGTGTTGCTTTAATAATTGTATTTAATAAGTTTCTCATGGTTGTGCAAAGCACAAAAAAAAGAAAAAAAAAGTGCATTGATGTGTGAATATCACAGGAAGTGGTCACTAGACCACTTCAGGAACTTGCCATTTTAAACAGACTGATTCAGAGGCCTTGTTTCTTGCTATGTTTCTTCTTGTTTATTCCTAACATTGAACATGCACAGGGAACTGTGGGTAACTGAGGGCCATGAAGAATGCATTGGTTGTGTTCTCAGGATTTTTCACTCAATTAACCCTGCACTCGCTGTTGAGCTTATCTCAGCATGAGCAGTGTAGCTGGCTGAGTGTTGGACAGCAGGATGTCGGTCAACAACTCTGTTTAGAATCTTAGACCCCTGCCCAGTCAGTTCTCAGATGGATTATATCAGCAGTATTTAATCTTAATCATCAAAACCAAATTGACTGTGGTGACGTTAGACAAGAGAAAAAGTCTTACCTGTTTATTAATGCTAAAGACATATTATAATCATAATCTACACAATCCATACATCATAAAATATTCACACAACATAATGGACAGGTTTTATTTGATTGTAACCCTTAAATATTTGTCCTTACCCCCAATAAGTACAAGATATTTCAACAGGTCTCCTCTAACATGTATTTGATCAAGTCAAACTCATGTCAATATTGTCAGCTCTTTTCTGCAGGGAGATGGATGGGAGTGTGAGAGGTCTTTGAGCTGATTGTATTTGTCTTCACATGCAGGGGGAGAGCACATATACCAACGGGAAGGCAATCTACACACTGACTGTGGTGCCCACTACAAACCTCACTGTCACTTGTCGAGTAACCAATAAGTTTGGCACAGACAGCATGACCGTCACTGTGTCATCCCGTAAGTACTGAAGATCTGCTCCTGGGTTTCTACTAACCACTTTCTGTTTTATCTAACCTCTAACCAACAGTTACTTGCTCTCACAAACACACACACACATATACACACACACCACTAAATTAATGAGGAGTTTTTCAGAGAAGATCAGTAGAAAGCAGACACTAAGTTTAAGTCACATAAAAACCTGATATTAATGCAGACTATAAAAGTGTCCCAGGAGATAAAAGAATAATACACTCATAGAGAAACTAAAAAAGATGTTCAGTTATGAGTCCTGTTTGAAGGTTAAATATCTAATAAACACAAGGTTTTAACATATTGTCTTCTTAATGGAGCGATAACTCCTTTTTATAGTCAAACAATAATACATTTTTGTAGCTAAGAAATAATATATAATGTTTATAAAAGTGAGTATTCATTTTTAAGTGAAACTCAATAGATTACAAGAATTCAATTGCTTTGTAATCCTGAATGGACTAGTTTATGCTCCATAGAGTGGTTCTTCCACATGGGGGCGACCATGATATTAATATGAATCTCTGATGCATACAGACACTCTTATACATCCAAGCCACTGTGTGTCTGTATAAGGTCTGTTACATGATGAAGAATCATTGGAAATTGACTCATTTTTCATTAAAACCTGATACTGGTGTGCAAGTGTGTGATCAAAATTTGCGTGACTGTGTGTGTGTTTATATCAATATCTGACACTTAATTCAAGGCAGTTTGCTTCTTCTTTCACTAAGGTTTTTTTTTAACACAAAGCATGAGTTCACTATTCTTTCTAATCTATATATCTGTCTATTCTGGTAGCTAGCTAGTTAGATGTTTAGCTGTGTATTTTCCCATCTGTCAGTAATTTAGATCTCTCTTCCTATCAATGTAGCTATCTATCCACTCTTTCACTATTTAGCTATTTATCTTCTCTTCTGTCTTTCTTTTTGTCTATTTAGTGATCTCTCTAGTAAACACTATCTAACTACCAATTTAGCTCTTTATTTTCCTTTTAATCTGGTGATCTAAATCTGGGTTTCTGGTTGTTTGCCTGTGCTGGGGTGCTTGATTCTTTCTTCTGTCCTTGCCTCTCAGGCCAACACTGCATGCTGGTGGTCTTCCTCTTTATTAAACACTGAACTACACTGAGTGTGAAGGGGGGTAAATTAGATTTTCAAAAATGCATCTTAGAGTACATTTTAATTATGCTATTATTTCTATCATGCTGTTTTCTTAAACCACAGTTTGGTGGTGGGCATTTTATAGAAATTTTATTTGTTTTTGTAATAGCTGACCCATTTGGTTTCTATATGCCTTAAAGTTAATTTGATTTCACGTCTGATTTCAGTAATAGACGAGCAGAATAAATCGGACAAGCAAGGTAAGAATGTGTGATTTCATTATATTAGTGTTTTACTGGGACAGGGTTTTATGTGTTAAGTTCTTTCAGCTGCAGTTCTCTCGCTCTCTGAGCAAGAGCCCAGCCAAAAGGGGTGTCAAGCACCCCAGCATCACGACAAACGTTTTACTTTTGACTTTGATCTGTCATTTGTTCTTGAATTAAGTGATTTGAATAAAACATTGCTCACAGTGTTTTTGGCTCTGTCTCAGCGTTTCTGCTGACAGCTGAATCCTCTCATTGTCCACACAGACTCCCCAGAAGACGAGGACAAGGCCAAGCTGATCGTGGGCATTGTGGTGGGCCTGCTTGTGGCAGCCGGAGTAGTGGGCATCATCTACTGGCTCTACATGAAGAGAAGGTACGTGGCATTCTGTCATCAGGTGTCCCAATTTTAATATGGTGCAGGAATGTGAAATCATTCTTTTACAATCAGTTTATTCACGATTCAAGTCACAGGTGAGGAAACAATTCATGATAAAATCTTGGGCTTAATCCTTTCCATTTTGTTACTTTTACAAATTATTGTTTAATACTTTGTGCTTTATTTTGATGAATCTGGTTCCATTTTACTAAAATACTTTTTTTAAAGACAGTAAACACAGAAATGTGGTGTGAAGAAAGTATTTACACCGCAGCCAAACAAACAATATCAAAAATAATATTTGAGCAAAACATTATAAATATTATATGACTTATAATCAATTCTAACTGTACAAAACTGATGCTGTTGAATCATCCTGCTCTGCGAGACTGTAGCTATAGAATCTAAATGGAAATATCATCATTCGTTTAACAGAAAGTGTAACACTGTCAGTAGGAACTGTCATCTGTCATTTAAATAGAGAAAGAAAGACCTTCCCTTGTGTTCTGAGCTGGAAGACTCCTTTAACAGCTGTAAAGACTAAGAGAGTGTTGTTTTTCAGACAAGGCAGCTGGAAGACAGGTGAGAAGGAGGCAGGCACCTCTGAGGAGAGCAAGAAACTGGAGGAGAACAGCCACAGACCAGAGCCTTAGAGCAGATTACACCACCACTACACACTGAGATGGTGAGCTCCCAGTCAACATCCATCTATAATAATCTATCACACCACCTTATAAAGCCCTGTAATGTTGAACCTTCAAGGACTGTGTTGTTACTGCTAGAGGTTCATTACATATTGAGAGATGAATGTTATTTAATGTTTTCAGAAGATTTAAAATGTAAAAAATAAATAAACTCCACCTTGCCAACTTGTTATTCAGAAACCAACAACAAAAACACCGATTTTTCAGAAGTAATCCAACTTTCTTTCTCCAAAAACACATTAGCCCACCCCTTGGTATTGTTTACAACTGGAACACCACGCCATTTAAAACTCCCTAACCCTAGTAAATAAGAAAATGTAAAGAGCTCGCAAATCTGTTATCGCCAGCATACAAATATACATCATTGAACCCTAAAATATGAGGCGCTTGTGTTTATTTTTTGAGGTTTTCATAGATTGCCACAACTGTCATTGTTTTCATTTGCACCCTGAATTATTATTGTGCTACGATATAAGCCAAAACCTTTGTGCTACGGGGTGAAATGCATTTTAAAAAATCTAAGCACAGGCATAAATACAATATATATCCAAAATTTGTAACCTTCACACCCCTATTAATTACTGACTCTAGAAACTTAAGGCTGCCCAAATGTTCAACTGACTCATTGTCATCAAATACTCACAGAAATACTCCAATATCTTGTTAAAGACTTCTCAGAAGGGTACTGGCGGTA
Source organism: Hoplias malabaricus (assembly GCF_029633855.1). Taxonomy (NCBI): domain Eukaryota; kingdom Metazoa; phylum Chordata; class Actinopteri; order Characiformes; family Erythrinidae; genus Hoplias; species Hoplias malabaricus. The sequence goes on from NC_089817.1 coordinate 14,622,628, forward strand.
GCAATTAAGGGAGGGAAGACTATGTAGTGGATTTGGCAGTAGATTTATTAGCGTCTGACAATTTATTATATCGGTGTTTAATGCAGAAACACTAAAGTCGTTGTTACCAATTAACAGCACCAGTGTTGCTAATTTCTGGTAGCGCCTTAATATATCTTTGATGTGTTAGCATCAAGCTAATGGTGTGGAGGGGAATTTCTTTTCCCTCATTCAGTTTAATAGTATTTCAGGCAGAGTTAACTAAAACACAGATGTAGGACCACAAACAAACATTGCCACAGGGAATGGAGGGCATTTCCCAGCTCTGGTTTTACCAGCAAAGTCATTTTAACTGAAGAAAAGTTTTCTGTAAATAGACGCCATTTTGAGTGAGGAGCTTTTCCATTTCAGTCAGTGACCTCTTTCTTCCTGTTTTATAATGGCTCTGGTATTTAACAATGGGGTTCCATCAGTCTTAACATAGCACTGTAACTTTATAGTGCAATATGCTCTCTCGTGTTGTTGTGAATTGTTTTACTAACTTTAATATTATGGCAATGTCTTGACTAGAGTAGAGTCATTCCTGTGATGTGTAATTTCAACTATTAATTCATAATATATAAATGTTGTACATCTCTTTCTCTCTCTCTCTCTCTCTCTCACGCACACAGAAGAGAGGCCTTGCCACACTGAATGTGCTGTACTACATGTCTATCATCTGAACTCTGATGCCTGATTGGGTGCGACTGCTCAGCTTCAGGCTGCATATGTGTGCATCGCAGAATCGTTCAAATACTTCCAGAATGTTTCGTACCCCAAGATGAACAGTTTCCAGAATAAATTCCTCCCTTCACTGACCATACTCTCATTCCCAGAGTCAAGAAAAGAAAAATCTCCACTTGTGTTGTAAATTTAGTCTGCACTGAAAACTGCGTCTTTTTATTTTGGTTTGACCTTTTTAATTATTAATTTTATTATTATGATTATTATTATTTGACTTTGTGTTCCTGGTGAATGCTCTTGTTTCATGCGCGTTGCAGGTGTGGTGGGTTTAAGCTATCTCCTCCCCCTCTCCCTTTTTAGTAGGAAAAGAAAAATACAAAAATTCACTGTACACTTTTTTTCAGGCCTTTGTAAATATGTCATAGCGAGCACACTGTCTTTGCTCCAAGCTGAGATTACTGTATAATTCAGGTTTAGTTGATGCAGGATTGAGCTCTTTCTGTCTCTCAGCCGAGTTAATCTGCTCCTGTGAAGCCTGCTGAATTGTGGAGGAATGAAGACTTCACTGCTGTTACACTCTTTTCCCCTCGGTTCCGATCGTTTGTTTTCATTGATCAGTACCTACAGCTTTAGGTTGCTGCCGCCCCTCTGCTCTCCATCCTTAAATCGATCAGATTCACAGTGGTCCGAGAAGCGAAGCTGATTTTCTCTGAATGCTTGAAAACACAGTAAGTGTGTAGCTGTAGTTTTAGTTCTAGGGTGAGATTCTGTCTCAGTTGAAGATTGTTGTGAAGTTAGTGTAAAATGCAGGAGTGTGTCCTGGTGAACCCTTCACTGGCCTTATTGTGAGTTAGTTCTGTGTCCACCGAGTTACTGAAAGCCTTAAATAAAAATAAAGAAATAAATAAATGAACAAACAAATGAATAAAAACACAGACACGCTAGTCTCCGCACCTCATCTCTACCCTGTTCCTCAGATTTAACTGTCACTCCTACCTCCTACCAGAGGGGGAGTGTCTGGCCTTCTGGCTCTCAGCAGAAACCACACAGAAATCTAACTCAGTTTCTCAGTGTTCTTGCCTCCTTACAAATCTTTACAAATGGAGGCATGGTCAGAACTCAAACTAACGTTTTATTTACGAGATCCAGTGGTTCTTTATTAGTATCTCCAACACTATAACTCAACACACTGCAGCCTTGCACACTGAGCCTTGATGCCTCCCTTTATATTTTGAGAGAAATTATAGAGAATATATAGCTAGAGAAAAATGATGTTCTGCTCCTTCTTTGTGCTTTAAAGGAACACTAGGTAAGATTTGGTATTTTTGCTCTGAGGCTCTCCATAAAGTTGCAGTGTGTATGAAATCAAGGTGTAAGTGTGTGTGTGTGTGTGTGGGGGGGGGGGTTTACACGCTACTCTGAAAGATGCATAGTAGCAAGGACAGAGGCTATATTCCCCCTATTACGTGTCAGTCAAGTATCGCAATGATTTTGAAGCTGTAATTTCAAAGAAAAAATATACTACCTAGTGTTGTTTTAAGCCGGAGAGGAGTCTCTACATATATGTGATTAAATGTTGAAATGTAGTTCACTTCAGGGCTCATCGTATAAGCTGAAAGTTTCTTCATTCTACTGCTTTTACTTTGGCACTCACAAGTGTGCAGATCATACAGAAAGAGTCTTGTGCTCAAGTTTGTGCTTGTTGTGTTTTCTAAGTGGAAAAAAACTGAATGACTGTTTATTTGGTGTAAAACTTTTCCCCAATGTGCTAAATTTACCCCAATTCATATCTAGTAGGTAGTAGTGACCTTAAAGTTTAGCTGAATAATATTAGAACCTAACTTTTATTAGTTCCACATTAGACACAAGTTCTTTTTGTGTGCAGTTGAACTCTGTAGCTACATGAGGGTTTCAGTTCTGGGTTTTGAGCTGCAGTGTTTTATTTTAGGTCAGAAGAGTCCAAAACAAGGACAGAGCTGTGCACACTGCAGTTCCTGTGCTCATAGATGTTGAATAAAGAGGATCCACAGTAGTTTTAAGTTACTCTGTGCGTTCTAAGTAGCAGTATTTTGAGCAAATAGAAAATCAACAAGCCGTTTATTAGGATTGGGTGGGTGGGAGTGTGCCTAAACTTTTGCACAAGACTATACACGATCCGCACTTCTGAGTCGTGCCAGTTCCATATTTATTGTTTGTAAGAAGGTTCGGTTAGTGTCCACACTGTAGATTTGGCTTGTGCTGGTATTCGAGGCTTTGTTGCGTTCACTGTGTTCTGAAGAGGTTTGCTGTAAATATGTCTGGTCTTTGTGTCTAGCTCATGTTTGGCTATTTATATTATGTGAGAATGTGAGGTTAGCTACACTTCTGCCTGGGCACTAGTTAGACATATTACAATTGCCCCCCTCTCCCCCTTTCTCCATTTTATTTGTATTTACTTCAAAATGTACCACTTCCACCACTGCAGGATGGGCTAAGGTGAGATGTTTGGAAATGTTTGAACCATCTTTCTGTTTAATTGAATTCCAGTTTGTTTATGTGTCTGTATCATTAAACGCCATGTTATGGTACTGAAGAGTTAAGTTTCAGATGTAATTGGATTGTTGTTTTGTTTTCATTCATATGTTTATTCCAAACCATCAGGGCAGCAGTGAAACCAAAGAGGGTGAACGATAAGAAGGCCATAAAAGTGTTTGTAAATAGACTTTTGGTTTTGTACTTTTGTTGAGAATAAAAAGTGTACATTTTGAAGAAATGCAGTGTTTTGTTTTTACTGACTATTCATTTCTTTCTTGAAGGGTTCTCTTTGTAAACATGCCATTAGTGTTGTTTAGTGTGATTTAAGTGGCAGTGTTCCTTACTTTTAAAAAAAGATTTACTTTCACTGTCTGGCGTTTAAATATAACAGTGTTGCTGCTTGTGAGTTTAACCTCCAAAAAACACTGTACCTCCACCTTCTATAAATGGGTGAATTCAACAACTTTCAGATGCAGCCATTCCGGTCTCAGTCATTCACTGTTGCAAACGCAGAGCTTCAATAATCTCCAAAGAGAAACAACATGTTAAGATCACTATGCTCAGTGCCAGCCCCCCCCCCAGGTTTGGGTTAAAGGGGAATAGGTTTTATTCATTCATTTCATTCATTTTTTTCATGTTTTCATATCTTTGTGATGAGGCTGAGTCTAGGTGACTTCATTAATAATACTTCTGTGGCCAAACACCGTCAAATCCTCTCAGTAATGTTTCAAAATGTGGTGAAAAGTCCTCCCAAAAGTGGAGAAGCTGCTACTAAGGCAAAGGGGAGTAGATAAATATAAATGCCCTTCATTTAAGAAATCAAATGAGATTAGCTAGTGTCCTCAAATTTTGGATTGTGTATTTGTCATATTTCTGAAGTTTTGAAAGCCAGTTTCATGCTTATAGAGTTTTCAGCAGTTAACTGATGGCATTATGGGCATGGAACAATTCTCTGACATGGAATACATCTGGTCAGAAATGGGGCTCTCATCGAGTTTCATTATTAAATCTCTTAAGGACTTTCAAGTGGCCCAGTGGTCTAGGCGTTGTGCTTTTCATTGGGTGACTGACTGTTTGATCCAGTTATCCAAGTCTGGGAGAGCAGCCCCATTCCTCCCCTAAACACACAGCATTGTGCCAGACAGCATGGGCGCCTCTGAGCTGATGTGACAGACCTGGGACTCTACGGCACACAGGGCAGTCCAGTGACGCTGCATTAATCAGCAGTGTGAAAAAAGAGCCAGTGGTTGACATCATACACTGGTGGCATCGTGTTAGCAGGAGTCCACAGGGCAGACCTGGAGATGACTAACGATGAAAATGAGGCTAATATCGAAGTATTAGAAAATAAAATCCTAATTATTACCAGCTTAGGCTTAATCTGGGCCTGGGAACCTAAGGGAAAGAAAGAACTGCATGCCAAAGCACACCAGACAGCGCTGTTAATACTGGCTTTTATAAAACATTTTCACAAGAACAGATCACAAGTTACCATCATTACTGAAAAAGAAAATAATCTCAGGATTTCTTTTTTAAACAAAGTATAAATTAATTGCACACATTACATGATCCACAAGGCATTTCCCACTAAAAATGAACAGAATCTCATTTAGAAAAAAAAGAAGAAGAAGAGAGGAAAAAACAGAAATAATCCCATCCTCTTCAAACCTATCAAAGGCCACTTTTCTTTCCGTTGGGTCAGACACAAGTGTCCACTCTGTTGGGAGGGTCAGGAGCTGAAACGGGGAGGAGGAGAGTGACCAGTGCAAAACAAACAAGCGGAGAGTGAGAGTGGCCGAACCAAAAGGGAATCTGATGACGGATCTGAAAATGAGGGCAAGGATCAAAGCTCTTGTCTGAAATTATATCTAGTGTGGCCCTGAATGAAGTTCAGAACCATCAGATGAAGCACAGGGTCACTTTGTATTCACTGCTTATTGCAGGGGACTCCATTTTTTATAATTTTTTTAACCCCCAAGTATCCAATTTGTGCCTTTAGCACAGACCAGAGTGTAGAAGCTGTTTGATCTGCTACAACCTCGACAAGCATAAGAACACGTACATCCTGGTTTTGAAAGAAAAGACAGTGAGCTGGAATGTGTCACACGGATGGAAAATTAAAATGAGACAAGAGTGCATTTAGGACCCTTCTGTAAGGCTGGTATTGATGACTGTTCTTGAAGGAAGGGTCTAGCTTCATTTGTTGGCCACTGATAGTCCTTTTGTTACCAGTCATTCCTCATTATAGTCTCAGCCTCAAAAAACCAGAGGACTGGACTAATATATTCAAGCACCTTCCTCTGGATCACTCGTTTGTGTACACGGTCAAGCTCACCCAGAGTGAATACATTCATTCAGAGACCTTTCATTTGGCAACTGGAGAGAAAAGGCAGGATCTGCTAAACCTTCTCTGCAGGTTGGAGACAGAGTGTGCAGAACAAAAGCTCATAATTAAATCAAAGTCGTAATAAGGGACCGCTGAAGTGGCCCTGCTGTAAGATGTTTAAAGGAATCCTCCAGCACAGATTTAATCTCCATGTGTCACACCTTAAGTATATGATCCAGCACCACAGATCATTTCCCTGTAGTTAGAAAAGAACAGATATAGTTTCTTTTATAATACAGATGTAAACTCCCCAACTTAGTCATTTCCAAACCCATCTGTTAGGAAAGACACAAAGCACCACTTCTTGGCACTGGCACTGCCTCCCCATGGCGCTGGATAATTTGGAAGGGAACTCTAACTGTCACGTTTTTGTCAGCTAACAGGTTCCCACACTGGCAAGCATCCTGCTGAATGATGTGCTGGGGAAACCGTACCCATCCTATTATTCGTTTTTTATGATTTGTTTTTGAGTAATGACCCCACTTGTAGATATGGTCAAGATTATTGTGATCAGTGCTGGAGTATCCCTGACATGTTAGAAAAATTCAGCCAGTCCTGATGTACCTTATGAATGTTTTGGCAAACGTTCCTAGCCCTGATATCACTAATGGTGCTTTTCCACTGCATGGTCCCTACTCTACTGGACTAGGCTCTTTTGGCTGGTCCCTGGAACTGGGTCCAATTTTTAGTCCCTTCTCAGACCTGGTTCCAAGCGAGCTGAGTAGGGACTAAACATGACGTGTAAACCTTACGGAGGGCTGTTTGGTCAGTGAGACTTGTCTACACAACATAATGCAGACAATCAGCACAAACTCACCGTTTCTAAAATCAACAAGCTACAGCAGAAATCACATTTGGTTTTATCCAACTCACAACGGCAGGTGTTAAAATTATGCCATGGATCTGTGGCTGTCCAAGGACCCCAGCAAGAGCTGGATGGTGCAACAAGAACTACACCGGTCACGCTGAAATAACGAGCAGCTAAGCTGTGTTCAGTCCTAAAACATAAAAACAACACATACATGATGAGCAAAAAACAGCAAAGCTAGTGGTTCCCCTTAGAGAAGCTATTTTTCGACATCACTGGCTATATTTTTTTATGTGGGGGTTGATTTATAGTGGAAAACTAACCAGGAACCAAGCAAGTAGAGTAGGTACCATACAGTGGAATAGCACCGTAAGTCTTTAGCACCGATCAGTGATCCTGTTTTTGAAATTACAAAGCAGTAGTACCCCCAGTGGTGAACACCAAGCTCTACTGCACTGGACTGACCATAGCTGTGTTGGACTGCCTCATGACCTCATGCAATAATCCCAGTCAAGCTGACCAAAAGCTGTTGAATTTAAGATGAGCCACAAGAAAGTAATGTATTATATGAAGACAATGGTGGGAACATTTGAAAAGAAATCGCAAACCGAGAAACAGCCACTTCTGAAGAAAACACTAAACCTATATGATATGAGTTCAATGTGCAACACACTGCTATTTGACCATACTTCACACTTTATGATCAAACGTAACCCAAGTAGAGCAGATCTCAGTGGGGGGCTGCCTCTATATGGGCATAAGCTGAGAAAGGAGGGTGTCTTGGAGGCACTCCCTCAGGCGTTGCCTGAGTACAATCCTGTCCCCTTTGTTAAGCTGGAGGGGAACTGTAGCGGGGAATTTGAGTTGATTGTGTGATTACAGAGTCTGGCAGCCAAGTGAAAGATGTGATCCATTAGAGCTTCTCTTTTTTTTTCCCTGTGATGTAGTGGACAGAGCCTGATTACAGCACAGGAAAAAGACTGCTCTCCTTTAAGCTGCAGAATGAGAGGTGAACCAGGACACTGTATAAGAAAGCACTCTACTCTTGTAGTTGGTAGAGTTTGTCTTTTTCACAGAACTTCACCTGGGGTTGTGATAAAGGCAAAGAAAACACAGCAGGGTCCGAAATAAGACTTCTGATCATCATGTAATACAAACATAAATGTAAAACTAGAAAAGTCTTTGCATGTATGTATACGGAGGTTAGGGTAAGGCTTGCAGCAGCAGCAGCAGCAGAGGTGGCAGGAGAGGCAAGAGCAGCCTGCGACACACCGGCAACACCAACAGTCGTGGGTGGGGGAGGGGTCTGATTCCACTTCCGTTTCAATTCAGCCAATTTAAGACCTACTTGCACCCAGCACTTTGCAGAGTAGCGGTCATTAATTCCAGCCCATGAGGGATGGAGTCCTGCACAGTTTGGTGATTTCCCTGTGCTCAAACATACCCAATTCCTTTCATCGCTTAATTGCTAGACTTAGTTGGAAGGATATAACAGAGAAATCACCATCTGAGCTTGACATTGGCTCTCCAGGAATAGAATTGATGACCCATGCTGTAGAGTGGAGGTCCTGGAGCCCGTGTTGGTGTTAGCACTGTTCTATCACATCCAATTAAACTTGGAAATGGCTTCTGAGCGGATCAGAAAGATCAGATTCATCAGAGCAGCCAAAGCACCACAGCAGGGGTGTCAGACTCCCATCCCAGAGTGTTCGGCTTTCTACTTCATTTTAAACGAGTGGTGATAGGAACCAGGGATTTTAATATCTCGGCCATTTTATTAACAACCAAAAATGTCCACTAAACCTACCTCTCTTAGATTTAATGTTAGTATCAGTACCCGAATAAAAAGATATACTACAGTTTTACGATGTTGCCTTTCAAAGCCAGTACATTTTAGGCAAAAGCATGTTTCAAAACAATTGTGAAGCAATGTGACAAGCATCAGGCAGCGCATATGTTGCTATTTTGTGATTCATTTTCTATGCCGTTGTATTTAAAGGCTCTGAACACTTTAGATCTGGATCCTATCACCACTGCTGTGAACAATTCTGATCCTAGAATCACATCTCCCTGTAAATGACGTTTTTTCACAATCTTATGAATTAAAATGTTTCAAAACATGAGATATTTTGAATATTTTCACAATTTAATAATAATAATAATAATAATAGTAAAATAATAAAAGAATTGGATTAGCTAATTCGCAGATTTGGAAAGCAACAGCCTGTGTGGCCCTCCAAACCAAAACTTGACCAGCCTGGACCTAATTAACGTTTGGGACCCACTGCTGTGGAGAGGTCTGTATAGAGTGAATTGAATGAGCTGAAAGTGAATGGACTGACCCAGCGGACAGCAGCAGCTGCAGTAGCGGTAAGCCACCACGCGGCACATCACTGTAAACACAAGGCTTATTTTTTTCACAGGTTTCATGTCAGGAAACATGAGCGCTCCTCCTCGGCCCTTTGCCCAGTGTGGCACTCTCAGTGTTCCAGAAGGCGAGGTGACCCAGGGGCAGGTACTGAGGCCCACAGTGACCCTACGAGGTCCCTGTCTGTGGCCCACATTCTCAGGACAGCGTCAAAACAGTCGAACAATGATAGGGAGAGAGAGAGAGATGTGGGCATTGGGCTACAGGTTCAGTCTTGGGGCCACCAGGGCGAACTCCCGCAAAATGTTCCGCGCCACGTCCACCTTGTTCTGGGCAATCATCAGGGCCCTTTTTACGTCATCGAAAGAGTAGCCCTCACCCATCAGCTTGGCGATTTTGGCATCCACGTTCTCTTGGGAGGACTCGGGGGGCCTTCTGTGCTGGACTTCTGGAGGGGTCTTCCTGGGGAAGGGCTTGGGTGGCCGTGCAGGAGCCTGCAGGCAATCCATGGGCACTGGGACAGACAGGAAAACCAAATTACGACCCATTTAACAGATCATAAAGTATGAACGAGGCCAATCAGCCCTCATTCATCTCCAATTCACAGAGGCACTAAGAGCATTACCATTTTATTGTCAATAATTCATAAAGCCTGCACTTATCTCCACTAATGGCTTAACTAATATGCACAATATGGAGCAGTGACTTCACAGGCACAATAACAGCACATTAGTGGCTCCATGTGTAATACACTGCATGTAACGATATGTAAATGTAAAATGACAAAAAAGGAAATAACTGAGCCCTTGCAATGAACCATTTCCATTTTTGTAGTAGCGCCACTTACTTGTCCACACACAGCAATGAATATAAACAGTTTTTCAGCATGAGCATATATTTAAACTGAAAAATACCTCCTAATTAACAGACGAAATGCTTTAACGACTGCTTAAATAAAATCACTTATTTCCGCCTAACAAGGTTTTTACGAAATATTGCACACTTATGGCCCTTCCTTGCATTGGCTCAGTTATGACGCTGGAATGATGATGACCTACTTGATGTAGGAGGCAGCTGGTCATACTCTTGTGAATTTCTGAACACTTTCATGTTCTCCCCTGTTTGTCTTCGGACAGGAGGCAGCGGGGCTGAGTTAATCACTGCATCCAGGAACGCATCTACACAGTAAACACACAAACAAAACATGAAAGATGCTCCCACAGCCGCATTATAACCAAAAAAATAGAAGCAAGGATTCATTTATTCTGGTTAGAGAATTCAGTTCCCAGACGGCAAACACATGATGACTGAACCCACAAACATGTTTGTTTCATATTTGCAACACACTGGAGAATTACCAATCAACCCAATAAATTTAGGCTGTAATTTAAATGACAGAATTTAAATTCAGATTTGTTTGATGTAAAATGCTCTGTTCTAGACAAACTTAACAAGTCAGCTGTTTTCACTGATGATGCTAGGAACCAAATGTCTGAAGTATTTAATGAATAAAAGCTACCTCACACTGTGGCAACCAGAAGATGCCAGATTTTTCATAGTTTTAGAAATGCATTTTTAATGGCTTAGAGTTGCTTACAGGATGTAAAAAAAATGAGTTAGATTTACCATTACAAATATTACATTTTAAACTACAATATTTCAATGGCTTTATTTCAATGGCCAGTTAAGGGGAAATGAGCAGACTCACCTGTGCTTAGGACGAAGTGGTCATGTCCGGATGCGGGTCGAGCTGCTCTGGAGCAGGACGGAGACGAGGACGCTTCGGGAAAGCTGTGTCTGACAGGTGGAGGGGGTGGGGGCTGTGAAGGAGGGGGTGTGTTAAACAGATCCTCTGCTGAGGGAGCTGGAAAATAGCAGAGCAAAAAATATAAGAGCTTCAAAACCAAAAACTGTACTTCTCCACTCTCACCACTAGATGGCCACAATACGTCACATTACACATGCACTACACGGAAAGGACAAAGCATGGGTATCACACCCTTTACCAAAGCTAAAGTAATTAAACACTAATCACACAGCTTACATTCACAAAACCTTACATTTAAGACAAACCTTAATTTCAAATCTTTGCAAGATTAGGAATGGCGTATTAAATGGTTTCTTTAGAAATCAGGTACTTGGCAATGTGATTTATTAATGAATGAGTCACTGCACTCAGATCTCAATCAGTAATCAGCATGTAGAACCCAGTATCAAATTTTAATGAGGAATGGAGATGGCTGGATGAACAATAATTTACCTCTGATCACTAAAGCGCCTAACAAAATATTAATGAAGGCACATACAATCAGACAAAGATAAACACAGACAGGGATGTTATCACTGAGATTAAGCTACTTTCATTTTTAAAGTCTGTAATGTGCTGTATGTATTACTACTCTGGAGCCAAGTTATGTGTTTATCAAATACAAATACTGGTATATTATGTACAACAACTCAAACATGCACCAACAAGGGAACCACAAACGTGAAAAACACAAGGAGTAAATCACACATTTAGTCTTGAACATCAGGCCTGGGTTATAACACTGAGAAATTCTTTACTGTAAAAAACCTAATAAAACATGGCAGTCCATCAGCAGCGACTCATGAGAGAAGAGCGGTGTTACTGATTACCTTGCGGTGGCAGTAGAATGTCATAATCTGATGGTGTCCTGTTGTTATGGAGGGGGCACAGCGTGGTGTGAACCACACCTGAAAGCGACAAGCCAGAGTCAAAGGCACCTGAGGAATAAAGCATAAGGTTATGCTGTACCAGTGAAGGAGTGTGTCTCAGTATCTAGTGAGCTGCTCTGCTACCTATGTGTACGTAGGCAGCTTACGGAACCAGATAGTAATAAAATCATTTAATCCGCTGTCAGTGCCACCTGCTGTCAGTTATACAGAAGCAAAAACTTTCTATGAAGCATGTATTTTTATGTTTTTATAAATGTGGTTTGTAACTTACTAATAATGATTTGTAAGCACACTTATAACCTCTAATAAAACACTTATAATAAGATATTTTTAAGTTGTACACTGATGTCACTAAATGGATTATGATTTGTTTAAATGGATAATGACCTGTTCATAATTATAAAAGGCCTATAATATACATAAAAATGAGTAATTACTTGAAGCCCTCACTGATGGTATTTTAAACATTTATAATGTCTTTAAAACACTTAATATGTATTAAAAGTGCTTCTAACTATGCACAGGTCTTTATCCATTTAAAAAGGCATTATAATGAATAGTGCATTTGTAGGACTATATAATTATAAGTTAAAAGAAAATCAATTATAGCTCATTAACAGTGCCTTCTGAGGCATTATTGGAGTTTATATTCTATGCTTACAAAGCATTTGTACCAAATTACAAAGGGTTATTATGATATATGATATATAATAAATAGGTTATATAATAAAGGCTTATGAATACAGGCATCATGGAATTTATAACCAAAATTAACTAAAGCATTAGTACAACAAAAAGCCGTCTGAACTGTGACACACTCTACTCTCTCAGACCTAAACTGTACTGAGACATTATTATGCAGAGCTACCAAAGCTCTAATAGGCTTTTTACTCTTTTAGTGCAGACATCCACACGGCCCCCACATTTTAGTCATGCCGGAGATGTACATGACAGATGAGAACCGAAGTACAGCAGAAACATAGTGAAGCTTACTGTGCTCAGGAGCTTTCAGTTTCTTCCCCTCTGAAGAAAGATCTGGCAAGTCATTCTCTAAAACCCTACAGAATAAAGAAACAAAACGTTCATTTAAATCCAGCGCACTTTAGAAAACATTTGGGTACAGTATCAGTGTCTTTTGTTAATTTGTACAATGTATTTGTAAATGTGAAATCACACAACAGAAATGGGCTTAAGTTAGAATTCTCTTCCTACCATGTTGAGTTTATGTTATGTGTTTTAAGGTTTGGAAAGATGCAGCTTTATGTACGCTAGAGAAAGCACACAAGTTAGCATTTACTCTCTCAGCTATATATATATGGTTTTTAATGAGCAACAAATAACAGGAACATCCATGTGGGCACTGGTAATAAACCATTACTGCTATGAGTGCTTTTTCCCTATTATACAGAAATGTATTGAGGTTTGGGCTTTGATTTATATTTCAATAAAACTTTCCAAGTAAGTCCAGCATGTCCTGAAGTCATAAACCAATAGATCTGAGTGTGAGAGTACGTTTCTGTAGGTATGTGCATATTTGTACCTGTTTGGAACACGGACAGAGATGCAGACTGGAGGCTGTGTGATGCAGACAGGATGTGATGAAGGAATCTGATACTCATCTTCTACTCTTTCCGTCAGTGGCTGTGATCGCTCCAAACATGGACTGCTGAAGGGGTTAGGAAACCTTCACAACACACAACCAAATTCAGAAGACATCAGCACTGCTTATATCAGTCATCATTACCGTACACAGTACAAAGGACAGCTGCATACATCTCATTATATGTGGACCATAATGAGGGATATTCCAAAAGACCGTTACAGAAAAGTCAGATGCTTAATAAGCGAACTAAGGGTGACAGAAGGGTGGCAGCAAAAGTAGCACAAGTTTTGAATTGACATAACTGGCAGCTGAACAGAGCACTGAAATCAGACAGACTAACGCCAGCACTCAACACAAAGAACCCAACACAGTTCACAGGTCTCCCTCGTGAAACATTTCAGCGTACTCTTATTCCCTCCTATTTTATTCAGTTACAAATGCAGCACACTATAGAGAGGACGAGCTAATTAGCATCACAGAGTGGAAGAATACGAGGCGCATGAGGTTTGATTTTTAAAACGATGTCATCCCACAGTGCAAAGTAAACCCTTAATTATCTCTGCCTCATGCTTTTCACTTCAAAGTGAGTCCCCCGACTATGAGAGAAGTGAAGTTTGCAGAAAAAAAGCAACATCCTATGGCTCATTAGCAAGGCCATGGAGGATAATACCACCGCAGTGCACAAGTGTCTAAACCATCTACATAACAGAACATGAACACACACACACACAGGGACTACAAACTCCACAGAATGGAAATCATTTTACACACAATGTACAGAACTTTCAGTAATACACCACATAACCAAAACTTCTGAACATCAACTAAATTCCTTCTTAAATAAAGCAAAAGGTGGTTTGTCCCTTGCTATCTCTAGACTTCTACAAAGACTACACTAGATATTTCTACATTGCTGTGAGGATTTTAATTGCTTTCATTCTGGAGAACATTAGTGAGATACTAATACAGGTACGGATACTGAACCACAAACACCACTCCAACTCATATTAAATGTAGTATATTAGTGCTCTCACCGTTTTATGGCCCAACTTCTAGGGGTCTTTATATGTATACACACACACAACACCTGGCATTGATCATGTTCACTTGAGACTCATCTGCACCTCCTCTAAATTGCCCCAAGTTATTTTATTTTATATGGAGATTTTGCAAGCTATTTTTCCTCAAATTCAGATTTGTGTCCAGAACGGATATGATGCTTTATTTAATATATTGTCGCTATCCTAAACCATGTGATCTCCAAAAAGGTAACTTCATGAGAGATGATTTTGGTCCGTTTTTGTCAGTCCAAACGTTTGGTACCACGATGGCAAGTCTGTAGTGCTAGTCCGCTGAAAACTCATTCACATTGATGAATAAAGCTCTTAGTAGTGCATTAACTGATGGGCTTTAGATCAAAACCTCCTAATCACACTGGCATGACCATGGCTCACAAAATGTTTCACAATGTCCCATTCACTCTCCAGTAAACACGACCCCTGGATGAACCTATAGAAATGATTTCGGCTGATGGTTGATATGACGTTCCATGAAAACATTTACATATACCTGGCTATACAGCCCTGAGCAGTTTAGCCCCACCCATTCACACTGAAGTTATAAAGAGTGTTTCAGCCTGAAGTGCTTTTATTTTGTTGTTTATATTTAATTAAACCTAACACAGGAAAAGCAGAACAGATGCCATTCATATTTTTATAGAGGAGAATTTCAGATGGCACAGCAAACTCCACAAAAGCCTACTATATTCTAAGCCTAGTCATTCTGTCCATCTCACATTGTTTTCTATTGCAGTTAACATTAATTTCTGCTGTGAGTTTCAAGACAAATATGCTTCCCTGTTTGGGCACCACCTTCAAAAGTTACAATATTAAAAACAGCCAGTTAAAAAAATATAATAATAATAAAGATATTTTGCAATCACTGAAATGTTTTGTCACAATGACCTGGAGCATTTCTTACAGAACTGTAACCAAATCAAACAGTGGTGGAGTAGGGCATTTATGCCTATAGTAATGGACACACTTTGTTAAACCTCTTATAATCAGTTAGAACTACAAAGGGCACTATGCCCTGGCTGAGTGGTACACATGACCTCTGCATGCTGTAATATCCAGCAGAGGGCAAAGCAGACACCCTGACCACAGCATTTCTAACCTCCTCCACACTTGAGCAGCTATGAATCAGAAAAGTGAGCTGGGTTGTTCATACATTAGTAAGTAACGCCAAGGCATTTATGGAGTTACATTTTCCACATCTTCAACGTCATTCTCAGCCGGGGTAATGTTAATAGAACTGGAGAGAAAGAGTGAGAGAGAACAAGAAATGTGTGTAACACTACTCACACAGGTTCCTCTGCAGATGTGTTTTTTTTTCTGTTAAGGTGGAAAATTACATCAACAGTTCTGAGCATGGCATGTGTGTGTGTGCATGTGTGAGTGAGAGAAAGAGAGCTAGAGTGTCAGAGTTGCTCATTACAAAGAATCCAGTGTGCCCTGAGCCAGCAGATCAGTGTGCACAGCTGCACTTTTGCCTCCAGCTTCTAAACACACACACACACACACACACCCACACAAAATGCTGCTGCTGTCTACAGATGTAGTCCTTTAGCCTGAACTCTATTCATCAACTCTATTCATCCAGTGCCATGACATTAAAACACATCCACCTCCTGCTCAGCACTGATCCTGATCCCAGGTGTCAACAGCAACATGAAATACAACAGGCGATAGAGAGTATAAATTACACCACTGCCACCCAACAAGGCAGGGCTCAATTCCCAGCTTGGACAGAAACGCCATGCTACACCAATAAGATTCATTGGGCAAAACTGCTAACACTGTGTTTTCCTATTTGCAGCATGGTAAGCTGTGTAAGCTCTGGATAGAAGCACCTACCAAACATTATAAATATAGAGGTAGGTGCCATGAGCCCACATACAATTAACATACCGTGCAAAAATACCACAGATACAAATGCACTTTAAAGGACAAATATACAGATTTACTTTTGATGTACAGATGTGTTGAAACGTCCTGTGTAAGTATGTTAGCATGCAGAACTGTAGTACAGTGTAAATATACAAGACAGAAACTGATTGATTGGGAATATCATACAATTGTACAGCAAAATCTAAATAAACACCAGGTGTCAGAGCAGGTCAACTGTGTTTAGATGGTTAAAGTACGTACCATATACTACAGTCCAATAGTCCAACACCTGAGAAACCACCCGCTGTCACTACTGGCTTGGGATCAATATGAACACTGCTGCTGAATTTTCTGAGACTGCTTGTGAAAAAACTATTGTTCTATATCTGCTGATGACACTTCTGTTTAAGTGTCAGTGACATTTCAAGTTTCACCGTAGAGCTTTTTCTTTTTTCCCTTTCTCTAATATGAAGCTTACCATTGTTGGCTGTGCGTGTGTGTTTGCATATGTGCGATATGAGCGATTAAAACCAAAATGGATCCTGTTGCTTTGCATAACCGCTGCATGTGTCCAAACACTTCTGCGTATGCTACGCTATAAACGTGGGGAATTGCTGAGGAAGAGTTTGTGAGCAATATTTTAATATTACAGAAGCAATCACAAATCAGATTTAGCTCTTAAAATCTCATAATGAGCAACATTCTAACCCTTAGTAAAATTCCTGATAGACATGCCTTATTCAAACTTTCACATATGCATCTATATATATAACCGCAAAAAAAAAAAAAAAAAAAAAAAAAAAACTGAGGCTTTGACCACAATAATCTGAAAATCAAGGCTCCAACAGTGCAGCCTAATACTGTACACGCTCCTCCATTTATTACATTATATTACATATTACATATAATATTTTAAATATATGTATTTTGGGTTAGATTTAATTTAAACAGTAATGAACAGAGTGGTAAATGTGACATGTTTAACATGATATTAACAATACGATAAATTCATTCATTCATTCATTATCTGTAACCACTGATCCAGTTCAGGGTCGCGGTGGGTCCAGAGCCTACCTGGAATCATTGGGCGCAAGGCGGGAATACACACTGGAGGGGGCACCAGTCCTTCACAGGGCAACACAGACACACACACATTCACTCACACACTCACACCTACGGACACTGAGTCGCCAATCCACCTACCAACGTGTGTTTTTGGACAGTGGGAGGAAACCCATGCAGACACAGGGAGAACACACCCAGAGCGGGAATCGAACCCACAACCTCCAAGTCCCTGGAGCTGTGTGACTGAGACACTACCTGCTGCCACAATACGATAAAGTGCAATAAAAATATGAAAAATATAAATGATTGTGATTATTACTAACACTGGATTGGACTGGTATCTGTGTGTTTGTAATTGTAATTTACCAGAGACACCGCCATCTGAGATAAGACACTCAAGTTCTAGATTTAAAAAATGCAGCACACACCGTTGCATATGTCTGATTTGCATGGAGATCTCCCTTCTTATTTAAATGTAGGTTTGCCCTCTGAGCATTCACAGCAGCAGAACAATAATTCTGTCATGGGACAAAAGAATAAATAAAAAAATGGAATAAGGAGGCAATGCTCCAGGCATCTGATATGCATAAAATCATAGAAAAAAATATAGGAGAAGCAAGTATATCATCATATAACAGACTGGTGATGCAGTATTAATGGAACCATATAATACATATTAATGCCATTTGTGTGGACCTGCTTAGCTGATCTTTTACAAGACTTAAAGGAAGTCACCTCATACTGAATGGCTGGAGGTAAACTACATGAATGTACTGGTTAATGACCATATAATGAATGGTATCTTTTTAAACCCAGACAATGTTTACATACGATATCAAACTCCTATATTACTCTACGATTTGGGCCCTTTAAACTTCATTCAAGTGAGAGGCGGATGATTTGTTACTCATTCAAAAGGGAGGAGGCAGGAGACTAAACAGAGAAGGGAGAAAGTGAAAATGGAGAGGAAGGAGAGGGAAGCAATATGGAATTGGTTAAGATTATAATAAGAAAGAGGAAGTAGTGGAGTGAGCGTCATTGCAGGGTCAGTCCACACCCTGAAAGGCACGTGTACGTGTGTGTGTGTGTGTGTCTGTGTGTGGCCTACAGGACACTCACCTCTGGTTACTGTTGCTGGTGAGGGCAGGCGGGGGAGGGGAATGGCGTGGAGGAGGCACATCATATTCATCTGAGGGTAAGAGGCCATTTGAAAGGGGCTACAAAAGACATGAATCCAGAATTACCCTAAGAGTCTTAAGTAAATGCACACATAAATATAAAGTGTTTACAAACAGCTGGAGAAGTTATTTTCAAGAGGAGCAGATCCCTCTTTACTGATGTTGATCTGAAAAACCCTCTTCTGGAGTTTTATGACTTGGCAAAAGTAAAAAAAAAAAAGTAACCATTGCTACATCTGCTGTAAACATGCTTACACACTTCCTGCAGAGGTCCCACAACAGCTATAAGAGATCTTTTGCAGTTTAAATACTAAGCAATTCCCTTTCTGATGGTGGGTGGAAAGCTTGAGGTGGATCCATGAGGGCAGGCTGTGTCATACACAGAAATGCAGAAACACTAAAGCTAGGGTCAGGGTTAGCTAATAGTAAAGCAGACATATTTGCACATGGGTGTAATACAATATGTACACATTTGAATTAAGGATATTATAGAGAGAGGACATTTATTTAAAATATATATATATATTAATTCACATAAAACAATGCCGAACTGCAAATTTAAGCTATGCTTAATGCCTTAATTAAAAAACAATAATAATAATAAATAACAAATTTTCTCTAAGTGCTCAATGACTGCTGTTCCAAAACATTCAGCTTAGAGCAATGTAGCTCAGTCCCACTGGAGTACGCGACACAGGATCTAAATCTAGCATTTAAACTGTATCTGCCATTTCCTTGCAACAAGTAAAAGCTGCGGCTGTATGTAGGTAAGGCCACACCTCGCACAACCGTATAAACATGTGTGCTGACACACTCTCTCTCTGTCTCTAACACATACACAGATTCTGACATGCTGAAATCAGATGCCTGAGGTCCTGCAGTGATTTTTAATGAGAGTCCCACAGCAGCTCTGCCTTCAAAATGTCACACTGGCAGAAAGAACCCGCTATACTCCTGCTCAAAACAAACATCTCTCTCCCTCTCTCTCTCTCTCCCCCTCCCTCAGGAGCTGCTCTGGAAGATGGGCACCAGAGCCCCTATTTAATACATAATCCTCAAATCCCACTGAGCTGATTCGTGTGTGTGTGCGCACATATGTGTGTACTCTCTTTTTAGTCTGTTTAATGCAGAAGTACACACCTACAAAATATTACACATGGTGGGGCACAGAGGCTAAATTTGTCATCAAGCATCCATGTATCCACTGGGGTTGATATGCATGTGTATGTATTTGTGTGTGTGTATGTATTGATGGATGGGTGTGCGTGTATGTGTGTGTGTGTAGTCGACTGTAAATCTACAGTATTACACAAAAATCACAAGCCCTGTTTCGTGTTTTAATGTATTTAGGTTTCAGGAGATTTTTCTGCAGGTTATATAATTAAGAGAACCTATTTTCATAGAAGGAGACAAAATAAATAAAAATTCTTCCATGCTAAGTATAAGGAAACTGAAAACAATGTTGTCAATAAGGAAACATGTATTATAGGAAGCAATATATATATATATATATATATATATATATGTGAGAGAGTGTAAAACCAGTAATGAGTCAATACAATGACAGATCGAATATCATATTTAATTAAGACTATAACCTTTCATTAAATATATGATTTTGGCTCTTTCCCAACTGATGCTGTAAAAATAAAAACTTACACTTTATGGCCATTATTTCTGGAAAGAAATAAAAGAAGAGCGGCCTCGTACACTGCATTACGCTGGGTGTGTGGGTGTTTCTGAACTGGAGAAGCCAGAGTGAATAAAGGCCAGGGTGATAATGTGTGTTTTAATCACTTTCATATTCAGAGAGTTTCCGTTCCAGTGCAAGTCTCTTTTTAATAATAAATAAATAATCCATTAAAAAATAATAAATAAATAAAACAACACACCGCTACACAGAGCCAAAACTCACAGAAGTGTGAATACTGTTACTGTTGCTTAGTAACAGTTATGAGAATACATGAATAACGGCCACTTCAAATAAAATTGCAGAAAGAAAATAAATATATAAATAAAAACTGAAACCTAAAAATAAAAGGCCCAAACGGTTCTTTTTCAGGCTCCAGTGTCCAGTCAATTGGTCATTTAAGGCACGTTCTTATCTGATGTTCTGAGAGGCTTATCTAAAGGACAAATTCCTGAGAGCTTTAAGTATGCTCCACCACGTGCATGGTCCCAACTGCTGTATGCAGTAGGGGTGCCTGTTATATCCCTGGTCTGGTTATTATCCACCAATAAAAAGAAAAAAGTCATTTGTGATGGCTCAAAATTTTTGATGGACTCACAACACAATGCGTGATGACTTGGTGAACAGTTCTTAGTTCACATTTTATTCTCTTGACCATTACAGAAGGGGGTAATATGTCCTGAATTAAGCAATTCCAGCTCACAATTAGACACTTTCTCCAAATCTTTCATTCCTATATAGATTACAGTGTGAGTTGTATGTATAATGCTAATTTAATATTCTCACTAGCCAAAACAATGTGTTTCCAATTACAGCTGTGAGCTCAGATACTTCACATGATTATAAGCACGTCTTACCTTACTGCTTTCTGTATGTGTATCTTGTCTGTAGCTTGACCGGATGAACCCTAGGTCAGCAATGTTGCAGCTGAGAGGTCTTCCATTGATATGAGTGGGGGCGACGTGGGCAAGTTTGGGCGAGCGCTCGACTGCAGCTCTGCTGTCTGTCATGAGGTTGCTGTCCTTGGGGCTCCAGCCCTCTGAGGGCTGAACAGGGTCTCTGGGCAGCCCAGAGGAGGGCATGGCTATCCAGGCAGCACGGCCCTCAGGAGGGATGGGAGGGGGGCGTTCAGGAGGAGGGGGAGGAGGGGGATCTCTCTGAGGAGGTGGAGGGGCAGGAAGGGGCTTGTCCTGTTTCCTAGCCACCCCAGGTGAGGACTTGTGGAAGAAAAGAGTGGCAAAGGGCACAAATTAGAAATATTTAAATCAGAACCTCTTGTAGAATAAAAACAACAGATGTTTCCATGCAGTGTGAAAGGTCCAAGTATCTGTATCGCTAGCTGTACTAATCCAAATTAGCATGTGGTTATACTTGTAGTTCAGTTTACAATGCACAACAATGCACCATGCTGTGTTTAATGCATTTACTTGGGATGTGTATACCTGGTGGTATTTGTACCAACTAGAAACACAGCAAGAGGTGGTAAACTGGATAAAGGAGTCAAAACCGTGCCAGAAATGACCCAGGACCCTGCCCTTAGATTAGAACCATACGTCAATTTAGACTCAGTACTCCACTGATACTTAGACTTTTAAAAAAACATACAGATACTGGCAAATTTAAACACACACCTTTGGTGAGCCAGTGGGGCTGGCGGCGGGTGAGCGGATCACACCCTTCTGGATGAGGTCAAGGCGAGGAGGTACAGGGGGGAGGCTTAGGTGCTGAATGCCCGCATGGTCTGCAGCAGCTTTCCTGCGCTGGCTCACAGGTGAAGAGCTGGGAGACATCACTGGAGAATTCTGAAGCTCTGTACTCTGAAGCAGAGAAATGAAGGCAACAAGCTTCTGTTTATTTTCCGGTTTGTCACTGGCCAATGCTACCACAACAGGCTCAATAAAACAGGAGTATATTTGAGTGATGTGTGGGGAGGGAGGAGAGAGGGGAGGCGAAAGAAAACCGAAGAAAGCTTTTAAAACTGCTAAGAAAACTGGCTCGCTATTACGAGGAGGTCTTGGTGAGGTAGCTAAGAAAAGGTTTTTTCCCTCCACTGATAAAATGGCTGACATTTATGGCAGTGTAGAACAGAATGTCTTCTTTGAAAGGCCCTCGCTGTAGTCCACAGATCCAGCTCAGAGTCTGCTCACCAGGCTTGAGTGCCAGTGATAGAGCTATTTGAAGTGAAACAGGGAGGGAAAATATAGCCAGCAGAAAAGAGGCCTCGACCTTTAGGAAGCATGATAGATAAAGCAGACGCTGCCGATTTCCAGCATTAAGTCCAAAAGGACTATGATGAATAGTAGAAATATAAAATATATTACTCTGTAATGTCAAGTATGGAATGTATCCTGAGAAGTGAAGGCATTACACCATTTCAAAACTCAGGAAATCTCCTAGTCCTCATGGTATGACGTCTTAAGCTTGGCTTACACTGCCCTTTTTTTAATCTGATTTAACATCCAATTTGCTCTCCTTTACAAATCCTCACCCTTAACTAATCCGCAGGAGTTTGTTCAGACGCAACTGACAGACAGCACCATCTTTCGTTTGATTGAGCAAGTGTCCCTTTAGGTCAATGTCAGAAATCTGAGGCACTCATTTATCATTATCACACCCTTTATCAAGTCTGCCGCCAGTTGTAAAAGCAAATGACGTTCACAATTTCCAATTTTTACAAACATTTTTGTAAATTTGAATCATGTGCAAACAACACAAATATGTCTTGTACAGTATACGTTTTCATATTTTTAGTATTCTTCCATAGCACACTCATCCAGTGTGTGCGCCCTTGTATCAACAAACGAGAAATCCAGCAAGCAACTAACATCGAGTGAACGACAGTCTGTTTGGAAAAACAGTAGTGATTTTATAAGTTAGAGTTTCAGTTTCCAAACTGTGTGCATGTCCAGGCTAAGCACAATCCTGAACAAAAATTGCTGTTATTTTGCACCTAATGCTGCGTTGCTTTCTTAGGATGCGATCTGGCAGGCAGTTTTTTGTCTTATGAAATAAAAATATGAAAAATATTTATGATTCCAACCTTGAGTCTTTTTTAAATAGTCAGAAAAGTCTAAAATAGACAGAAAAATGACAAAGCACTCCAAAAAAATAAGCTGAATTACTGTCTCCAAACTGCTTGGATGTGACCTAATATTCTAATGAGCATCCTCAACTGACATCCTTTAGTGCAAGTCGACACTGCTGCAACATTCAAAAAGGGCTATATAAATACACCTTGGCACAAAGACGAGAATAAACAATGTTCAACTTTATATTTACAACACTGACAATGCTGTTATGGAGAGCAATTCCTCAATGCTGTATTTGTCTACTTCTATAACATTATTTAAATGTAAGTATTTAAACTGTAAGTAGAGGTGGTGGTTGAATAATGTAGTAGGCTACACTGCCTCAAAACGTGCTTGATAAAAGTTACACAGGAGCAGTTGTGTGGTTCCTAGCCCTCTTTACCTTTCTGATGCTGGCCAGGCCATTCATAACAAGTGAATCTTCTCTGTCATCATCGTCGTCAAGGTCCAGCATGGGTGAATTGAACTGATCTAGGAAGAAGCATTTGGCACCTTCGTTACGTGGATCGAAAGGGTCCACGATGATCCTTTCCGTGCCTTTAATCTCACAGCGGCAGAATGGACAGCCCTGGCCATCTGACTCCTGGAAAGCAGAGGGAGGAATGTTACCAGTTAACACAGAACAACATGCACATACACAAAATTCCAATGCAAGCCAGAAAAAAAATAAATAATAAAAATAAGAACACTTTCAGCAAAAATCAACACTAGCATGTACACACACATGGACACAATCACAGGCAAACGCACACACTCGAGCGCCTCTGCTGTAGTACCATACCGGCAGCTCTGGCCTGCTTATTTGTCTAAAGCTGTAAACAGTCCCTGTGCATGAGGAAGTGCTTTACTTGCTGAATCGGAGGCGGCAAGAGCAGCAATCTGCACCAGCTGGAAAACACATGCCTTAAATGTGGACTGATCTGGTACCACTAGCCTCCTTTCCTCCTTTAAACCACTATTTGCAGCCTGTGTTGGGGACATGCACACACACACACACACACACACGTTTTAAGAGTAAAGCAGTTCCATCATCTTGCAGGCTTCCTTGTCTGATGACAGATTGCACATGGCATGAGGGGAAAAGAGAACATCCATCTTTCATTTCCTCTACTTAAATTCACAGAATCAAAGAGTGTCAATATTTACAAGAACAAAAGATGATCTTGGAGGCCATCTGGACGGGGACTTGCGAGAAGCATCAAAGCATCGCTTGAAAGCTAATACTAATTAGACTTGCAGGCAGGGAGAACGAAAGCTCTCTATTACCAAGGCCCATTAAAGCTGTTCAAAATGAAGAAAGGGGGGGACCCCTTCAGAGACCACTTCTCAGAACTAGTTCACTGTGCAAGAGCTTTATTCATGCATGTGATGAATCAAACTCAAAGTCTGGACAGTAAACACAAGTTGAGGGGGTGGCTGGTCCTTCAGGTGATTCCCCTCAAACTCACCAGAAAGTTGCGATGAATATTAATGGCTCTGGCAGCTGTGGACTAAGACAGCTCTCAGCTTGCACTCAGATGAAAAAGTGATTTAAACAGGGACGAGGAGTTAAGTGGAAAACCACTATCCACAAAAGCTTTGTTTAGGCAGCTTGAATCCATTTATTTTTTTATGTTTTTGCATATAACCAATTGAACCAATTCAAGAAAGTTCTTCTACAGACTAAACAGCAAAAAGCCACATGAAATCCAGTTTTGCAATCAGATCTTAAATGGTTAATTACGAGGTACGGTTACTAGCTCCAACGTTCACCTTCAGAACTTCTATAGCACATATAACATCTGCAGAAGCATGCCATATTTACAAATGTGGTAACTTTAATTTCACTTACAAAATCAACAAAGCATGGACTTTGATAAAAGGAGTTCAAACGTATACATATGTCTGCATATCGTAACCGTATCTTCAAGTATTTTTGTCATATCGCCCACACTTGTAATGTCAGTTTAGCTAAAGACAGCAATACTGCAGCCACTTCCTCTGAAGCACTGACATTTACAAATGCACAGTGCTGTGAACCCAGAGCCCATCTGCTTTAAAGCGGATGACACCCACGTACACAGGTTACTGCAGTCCAGTAGTCTGCCTGCATCAAGAGCCATGACAGCGGCCCATATGGGATGCTCAAGACTAGCTTCACTGCTGAGCCAGTTACCTCTGGACTCCGATCTGCTCTCCTCGTGGCTCTGTCAGAAGAAGTGGCTCACTGCAAGCAGCACAGATACAATGATGACTCTCCAAAAGTTACAGCCGTCTCTGGCCGCAACGAATGAGTCATTTTGGAAATGATTATAAACACACAAACACAATTACATTTGTACACACACAAACCCTAACGGATAAAAGAAAGCTAAGTTTGCGATTCCGACACCTAAAATCCCCCCTAAAATATGCAAATATTTAACATTCCTTTGATTGTGTTTTAATACATCTAGCACAGAAATCATGAAGCCAGTAGAAAGACCACAAGGGAATATTTTCCCATTTGCAACGCTGTTAAGACTAATAACTCAGTATCAGTATAATCTTAGTGTTTCTAGAATATTTTAGTTTAAGGATTAGTCTAATCCTTGGTTCACTGTCATCAATTTAGGGCTATCTCCAACCAGATGTTTATAAACTTTGCAAGAATTTAAGTGATAAGTGATAACTCTCCCTATGGCCACAAATGAAGTACAGTGGAACCTCTACCTACGAACTTGATCCGTTCCGTGACCCGGTTCGTAAGTGGAAAAGTTTGTTTCTCGAGAATTTTCCCCATTTATTCATTCATTCATTATCTGTAACCGCTTATCCATTCAGGGTCGCGGTGGGTCCAGAGCCTACCTGGAATCATTGGGCACAAGGCAGGAATACACCCTGGAGGGGGCGCCAGTCCTTCACAGGGCAACACAGACACACACACATTCACTCACACGTACGGACATTTTTGAGTCACCAATCCACCTACCAACGTGTGTTTTTGGACTGTGGGAGGAAACCGGAGCACCCGGAGGAAACCCACGCGGACACGGGGAGAATATTTTCCATAACATATTTAAAATAATGCAATTAATGCGTTCCAGCCCCCACCCCAAAAGTCACCCTTTTTGCACTGATATATGTTTACAACACTCTCAAATTAGTAAAAAAATACATGTGGCATTACTAAAACTAAAAAAGAGATACAGTGGTAACAGTAATAAAAAAGAAATAAAGTTTTAAGTGGTCACATCGATACCTTGAAGACGTGACGACTGGTTGGAGGAGTAACACAGTCACTGGCTGTATGACGGGAGGTGGGGGTGGAATAATGGAGAGTAGGCGGGTGAATGTAGGGAGACGAAGCGTAGATACGGTTTAACACGAATTTCGATATCTGCTGTTTACACTAATGCTAAATTGCTAAAACTACAATTTGCTAATCTTAAAAGCACACTCAAGTCTGGGAGTGCTGGGAGACTCATTAGCATAGGTGTTCGTTAGTAGATGTCTTTCGTATCTGTCTTATTCTCATCATCAACTACAACAGTGAGGGAAGATATAGTTTGTGGTTCTTTTTTTTAAGTTTGTTCAACTCTCCCCTAACCTTTCAGTTATGTCCCGCCATGTATTTTTTTTCAATCACTCTTATAGTCAGCATGTCGCTACACTTATAATCTTTTGTGTTTTGCTACAAACAAGATAAGCTCTCCTGCCACCATCATAATGCACATTCGTTTGATCTGAAACCATGACAACCTAGCTCTGATTGGAAAGCCTTATACTAACACATCTGTACAGTGCAGAATGGAGACCAGACATTTGTTTTTCTGTCCATAGAAATCATGCTTAGTGTGAATAGGCCTTTAGATCCTCTTGTGTGTCCCCTCAGGGAACAACAGCCCACAGTTGCTACAGCTAACTTTCCCAAGCTACAGCCTGCAAATTCTTTCAGGCAGCTCTTAATATTCATATCAGCAATGATTAAAACACACTCTCCACCAGTCCCTCTTAACAGAAAAATGGCACTTTATCAAAGTGCTGTGGGATAACTTCTCTGCCTTCTCTACCCAAGCGCAGCAGTAGAATAGAGCGTGTTATCTGCCGTCACGCATCCCTAAACGTCTTTCATTTCTACTTTTGCAGTTCATTGGAGCCTGACTTCACAAAACAGACTGACCTCCAGATAAAGCTCACTGTGTACATCAAGGTAAACACCTACAGCCAGAAAACAGAACTTGGATTCAGAATCGAGTTCCAGAACTCTCCACATCCTACACAACTGACCTAGTCATGCTCCACCCACAGATGTGTGCTTACGCAACAACTATTGTAAGATGGGAAATTTTCACAGAATGTTGGCAAATATCTCATTCAAACTTGATATATACAGAAGTGCACAACTCAGTTATTAATTTCAAATATTATAATATAATATTGGATCTATACATTTTTTCTATATAAAAGTGAGCTTAAGAATAGAACTTTTTTCGAGAGTCTTCTCGAAAAAAGAACCCACTCTATTAACACCGCAAGCATGAGCTTGCAGTATTAGCTGTCCTGCTTCCTAAACAGCTGAGACATAAAATCTTCCAACTAAATCGCAATTACATTTAAAAATGTCACTGCTGACCTCTAGATGGGGAGGGAGCAACTCATCCTAGTTCTCACCAGGACTCCTGGCCTCTGATGGCTGAGACACCACCAGGGATCCAATCAGAAATCCCTCAATGATGGGTCCTGTGCTTAGACCACTGGGCCACTTGGGAGTCCCATTTTCTTTCATTTAAAATTCACCAAGCTATGTTCTGTTGGTTGAAAGCTAAACATAAACATGACAACTAATAACTATAGATTGGCTGGGGATGTGTAATCTATAACATTAATCTATAACATTAATGTTGTAGAGAAGCATTTTAAACAAGAAACTAAGTGTGAAATACTGACTCTAAACAAAGTATGCTGCAGTATGCATTGGAAAGTTAACGTACTGTAAAGTTTATTCAATGTTGCAACAACTGAAACACGAGAATGCCTTGTGGGCAGTGCACAGACATGTCAGCTGGCTCACAGACCTAAAAGAGGAGTCATGCTTTGCTGTAGAATTATCTTGCATGGTAAAAACACTGGTTTCTCAAGGACTAAGTTCATACATCGTCTTACCTGCCATGCTGTGAGACAGGAGGTGCACATGAGGTGACCACAGGGCTCAATTTTCACATCCTTATCGTTCTCAGCACATATTTTGCACAGTTGAAACGTAGAGCCCATCTCGCAGTACAACTCGTACTGTTCCTGCAGACCGAGAGAAAAGAAAAAAAAAAACATTTTAGGTAGTATTTTGGACAAAAGCACAGAAAACATTCAGGTTTCACAGTAGGTAAAACTGTTAGTCACATGACAGTAAGCATTCACTGGCACATATAATGGTATTGGTGTGTCAGAAACCACATAGGCAAGTCTGTTACGTATTAGATACTCATTTCTCATGGGTTGAGGTCAGCTAGTTATAACAGCTTACATGATATGTTAACAAAATGAGCCTCAAATTAGTGCAAAACAAGGTCAATTCAGACACTTTATCTCAGGGACTATGTTGTAACACACACACCCACACACACAATGTATATGAAATATATTTATTCAGCTGATTGAATTACTGCTTTAAGTAAAGTAGGTACAGTCAGAAAAGGCTAAAAATATTCCTCTTATTTGCATATGGTTAAGCATGAATGCATGTGCAGGCTCTTGCATAAAAATACAGCAAATACAAACATACTCTATCTGTCTCTTACCTGTGTGACTTTAATATGGTCATGAGGAGTGGGTTCACACAGGCCGGTCAGGTCAGGGTTATAACTGCGACCATCAGGGTACAGGTAGCTATAGAATGAGAGAGAGCGAGAGAGAGAGAGAGAGAGAGAGAGAGAGAGAGAGACTTGAACTATAACTTACAGAAACAATAGCAATGTAAATCAAGGTTGCAATAATGCTCTGTACAATGATTAGAAATGTACTCCAACTTGTTCAGCCTTAGTTTGCATTACAATGCACCAGTGGTCCAGTGCAAATGAATGAGGCATGTTTAAGAACTGTTAGCACTGTGAGTAAAGCTAGCACAGAATCTTGGAGTGGAGGGGGTGTTCAAAATAGTCTTATCTACAAAACAAAACATTTAGCACTATGGTAAAGACAAATAGAGAGGAAAAAAAAACACCTTGAACATCTTTATGCGTAATTGCCTTTCTACCCGTTCCATTAGCTGCTGTGACAAAGTGGGACATTTCCACTTCTCTCTGTGTCTCTCTCACTGATCACAATGCCCAGCCTAAACCACTGGAGTGGGAGAGGAGCGGTCACGCTGCATTAGCCGCAGTTATAGAGCCACTCAACCAGGGCAGGCACCAAAATCACACAATCAGACCCAGAAAAGAGGGAGACGTGTCTGTTTTACAGACATCTAGGTCTCTTCAAGCGGACATTATTGGCAAAGTCACGGTTGTTTGCAAATATTTTCCATCTGCTTTTCATGAATACAACCACTAGAGGGAAAGTTCTGTCATGGATGTTATTATTAGTATTATTATTAATAATAGTATTAGTATTGTCGCTGTTACTAGTTTTTTTTATAGTATTTAGTGACTTTGTGTGATTATTATGTTACATTTAGTTTAATTATACTATTAGAAAGTCTGTCCAATAGACAAATAAAACTGTCTAGGCTTAACTCCACACCATAGTGTCGGTTTGAACTAAAATCAAATGACTTGGCGCTGTTGATGGATTCTCCAAAGGCCAGGGCACCACTCATTGAGTAATTGTAGGTTCAATCCACATTAATAATTGATGTGTCAGTTATCTAAGGTTGAGAGTTCAAGACGGCCTTAGCCTTGATATCTGTGTGGTTAAGTCAGCCATTCTTCTCCCCTCAACATAAACACAAAGCTAGCCAGCATGGGCATATGTTAGTTGGCATAACAAATCTGGACAGTAGGCAATTTTAAGCATGCTGGACTTTCCAGTGGTGCTGTGTTAGCAGCAGATAAAAAAATAAATAAATAAAAAAGTAGTACACTTCACATGTGTCGAAGGAAGTATGCGCTTGTCATTATTCACCCACTTGGTGTCATTTCGTGTCATTTGAGGGGGGGAGTGCTAGCATTTTGTAGGCAGATGCAAGCGTGGTGAAACAGATACAAAATGTGATGCAACAGCTGAGATAAACAAACAATATGTAGCTTTTTAATCTCAAAAAATCTACACAGGTTCTTGTTACTAGCCTGACTGGACTGAGGGCTGATCTGACCAAGGGCCTGACAGCGAGTGAACAGGGTCATCGAGGCTCACAGAGAGATCTCAGATGCTCACAAACCTCATCTCATCTCCTCACTGACAGCTGCTGCTACTGACACTCTGACAGCCAGCCAGAGTTGAACCTCACATGCACACACACAATAAAAATATACCTGCCAGCCAGGCCTGAGAGAAAGAGAGGGTGAGGAAACATAAATGAAAGAGTTCAGAGGAGAAAGAAAGAAAGCAAGACAGACAGACGGAAAAAGACTTGAGTGAGATATTCCAGACAGTCTGATCTATTCAAAATCCTCATAAGGTTACAGCGAATAATTGATCTCTTTCACGTTCCTCTGTCAATGAGCTTTTAAGGTTCTTGAGTTTAGTTTGTTCCTGAGAGCTGTGTTATGAGAGGGGGGCTTTAGAGGGAGTGTTGATGTGTGACTGTTTCAACACACAGCAGGAAGAGAGTTCCTGTTTAAAGTGGTTTTGGGGCTGTGTCCCGTTCTGGTCACTGGCCCATGGAGGCAGCACTTACAATCCTTCCCGGCATCCATCGATGAGTGCCTGGAACAGAGGTTTGTTGTGGGGGATGGTCTGCAGGATGTTTCCATCACTGGTGACGTAGCCGATGGCCCACTGGCCCAGCCGCGTGCAGCTCAACCGAAAGATATAACTGTGGGAAGACAGAGAGTGATAAAGAGAACAGAAATTAAGGAAGGGGTGTTTGTGTGTGTGTGTGTGTGTGTGTGTGTGTGTGTGTTGGGGGCCTGAGAAGTATACTGACATAAAAGTTAATACAAACTAAAATACGTGAGGTATGTTGTAAAATGCAATAAAAATAAAAAAAACTGTTTTTTTTTTCCCCTTCTCTGTAAGTTTTATTTAACTGACAAATGGACAAAAACTATTTCTATTGTCCAATGATTTCACTTAACAGCTTGCTTTATTTTGTAAATAAATAAACACAAAAATTTCAAGTTTTGAGAGTGGACATTTTGAAATGGAGTTTGTAATAGCATGTCTCTTTCATATGCAATATCAAATGTCAACAAACATTTACACAACTAAACACAAAGTTGATGCAATTATTAGTTTGCCATGGGGAATTGGGTGTTGCTCTTGAATGGATAAAATGCTTAGTGTTGCATTATGCTTTAGGGATAGCAGCCTAGATTATTTACATTCCCACCAGGACAACTACACAAACACATCAACCACCTCAACTCCTACAAAAACAACGACAACATTAAAACTAAAACTGTATGAACCACAACTACCACACTAACAACTACAATAACTACACCAACAATTACATTATGGCACATGAACAAGAACTACAACAGAC